>NW_025335505.1:7156071-7289730 GCF_004798865.1 Varanus komodoensis | reverse complement strand
TAATAATAATAATAATAATAATAATAATAATAATAATAAAATAAATAAAGAAAGCAAGCATAGGTTCTTTCAAGTTGTTTAATCTTTGCTTTCAACCCAGTAGCTATGTTTGCTGATTGTTGTTTCTTTTCCCCAGCTTTTATTGCTGCTCTGTATATAGATAAGGATCTGGAATATGTCCACACCTTCATGAACGTCTGCTTTTTTCCACGACTGAAGGCGAGTCATTTCAGCCATTACTTAATGGCCAACCTGTGTTTGGCATGGAGGATGCACTCTGCAAGGGGTTCAGCTGATCATGTATGCAGTACCGCTTAGGAACCCGAAGGAAATGTAACAGAAGCACAACCTTTCCTATCCTGGTGCACTCCAGCTGCCCTGGAATGCAACTCCTATCATTTTCAGCCAGCATGTTGCAGTCTAGCACATCTGGACAGCAACAAGTTGGGCGAGGTTGTGGGTCTGTTACAGTGTGGGTTCCTAAGCATTATTTCTTCTCATATCAAAGCAATGTCTCATATCAAGGTTTCTATTTTAGTGCAGAAGTAGTACCCTGTATCACTTTCTCCAGTTTAAGCATGTTGTTATCTGTCATCTTAGGAATTCATTTTAAACCAGGACTGGAACGATCCAAAATCTCAGCTCCAGCAATGCTGTTTAACTCTCCGAACGGAAGGGAAGGAGCCTGACATTCCTCTGTATAAGTAAATACTCTGTCTTTTCTTCCTTGCATAGACTAATTATTGTTTTGGGAGCCAACCTCTTACTATCAGCTCTACACTTGGCATTTATTTTTTGTCTCTTCTTTCCGTATGACTTGGATCAAGCATTTGTTTAAGGGAGAAATGAGTTTGTGCTTCACAAACAGAGCCATGCTTTCTCTTTTGGATCTGGAGTTCTCTTTAAACCAAAGCAAAAGTAGGCATGAGCTTGCTGCATATGCAAGGTGTGACAGCTTTAAATAGAGGAAAGCATTGATAGTTTTATCCCTACAGGTAAAGTTCAGTTTGCTCACATACATGGTATTGTCACTGCCTCCGTTCATTCATTACATGTTGAGGGGTTGCAGATTTCTGCTGAAGTACTGCCAATATTTCCAGTATGTGCAGTGAGCAGTTCCTCCAAGTCTTTTGGCATTGGTGGTGAAGATAGTTGTTCATGCAAGAAATATTGTGCTTGCTGAAAAGGTGTGTACAGCTTGAGGCCCAGAGACCAAATCTATTCCTTCTGGGTTTCCACATTCCCTTCCCCAAAATCACCTCATATTGAGTAGCTTCCCAGCTTCTGTGCATTTCTGCCCATTGTTCTAATACTTTGAAATGCCTCTCCTAAGACTGTAGAGCAGCCTTTCCTAACCTTGTGCCTTCCAGATATGTTTGGACTACAATACCCAGAATTCCCAGGCAATGACCCTGTTGGATGAGGATTCTGGGAGTTGCAGTCTAAATGCCTCTGAAGGCCACCAGGTTGAGGAAGGCTGCTACAGAGGTTTAAGCTAAAATATACAGCCATTTTTAAAAATTTTTGTCCTGTTCCTTTGCCTTCAGCCATGTGCATCAGTGGAATATGGCCCCCAGCCATGCCAGCAGGATAGAATTTGGCCCTTGGGCTGAAAGACCCCAAGGTGTAGAATGCTGCAAGTAGGCATTCTAGAGCTGGAAGAGAAAGTGGGGGAGGGAGGGCAGAGTTAAGCTGTCTGCACAGTGGAAGATCAGGCAGGGGTAGAGGTAGAAAAGGACAGCAGTGCACACGTGCCCTTCCACACTACCTCTCCATTTCTGCCATGCTTGAATTCAACCAGGAATGAAATGGAGAATTTCCTTTGTATCTAGCGAAATGGTTGTGCACAGGACAGGCACTGGGGTGTACTTGCCTGTATTTGTTGCTCCAGTGTGTAGGGAGGAAAGGTTTCTATACTTCAGGAACCTTTAAAGGGTGCCAATGTTCAGAGACACAAAACAACAGATCCACCATTCCAGCAGGATTCCAATCAGTTTGCTCTGGGATATCAGAGCTGGGGCGCAAGGGAGGTTTGGCCTTCCAGCAGGATCCCCAAGTAGTGACATTTTCCTGTTCCCCTAGATGGGGGTGGCACCTGTTCACCTATTTAAAGAAATAGACAGGAGTGCTCAAGGGCATCATGAGGGCAAAGGTTAAACCATTCCAGGCTCTTGCTGACCCCAGATCCTGAGAATTACTCTCTTCTTATCCAAATAGTTCTCACACCTGCATCTTCACTAGCATCTCCTTGTCCTAAGCTGTCTTTGGGTGGAAGAAAACTTGGAACTTGCATAAATGAATACAAAATCCCTACTGTGTTGCACAGGAATATGCTCCTTACATGCAAATTATTTAGCATAGAAAAGTATGTAATTCTGGTTAGGCTCTTTGCTTGGCTTGAATTGCGTATACACATGCACTTTCTCCATTAAACTTGAACAGAGCTCTCCTATCTGCATTGACACAGAAATAAGGCACAGTTGAGTTCAGTGGAATTTACTTCTAGGTTAGGGAGTATCTTCATCCATGTAGAACTTCTAAAATATACCTTGTTGCTGATGCTGATACTAATTCTAAAAGTAATTCCCAGGGCAATGGTGAAGGCAGATAGGAGGGATCGATGGGAAAGAGAAACAAATTTATTGTTTGTCTAAGAAATTGTATCTTATCTTAAAATGGTTGCAGATTTATATCAAACTCTTCATCAAATGGAAAAGCTGCCTACTTAGTGACAGATCCGGTAACTTTCTGTTAGTGATGGAGCAATTTGCAGTCTTTGCCATTTAGAGTGACAGCATTTTTCATAGCCCCTTATATTTCTGTCCTGATGATCCCGGTTTGGCAAAAAGTGTAAATGCAGACAATTCTACTCTAAGAATAGATGAATACATCACTTTTATACCAGTGACATGTTGGCAGCATTTTGTAAAATAATCTATAAAGCTCTGTCCATCTGCAGTCCTGCAATAATCTTTGTAAGCATGGCACTGTTTATGTTAAGAGGTCTGAATAACTCCAATTGCAGAAGTGTGTGTACCTCTTGTGATTTAGGACTCTGCAAACCGTCGGACCTTCTCATGCCAGAACGTACACTGTAGCTGTTTATTTCAAAGGTGAAAGAATAGGATGCGGCAAAGGACCAAGGTATGGTGACTTTTTTAAAAAAAATATATATAAATGTATATATTTTACCAGAGTGGCTTGGAGTTGCAGGATGATCCTTGGCATATTAGATGGCGCTCCACAAGAAAGTGAATGCTGAGTGAATGTCCTACTGCTTACCCCTCATGCCTCTCCTGGGATCCAGGAAGCCAAGGAATGGCATGTTGATTCTCAGTGTAGTTCTGAGGTTCTTAAGCCCAAGAAATGAGCTAAGATGGATGGACTCCATAAAGGAAACCACAGCCTTGAACTGAGCTGAGCAGAGGTGTCATGGGCAGGACATTTTGGAAAGTATGCATTCATAAGTCAGAAACAACTTGATGGCACATAGCAGCAGCAGCAAGTGCAAGACTGGGAAGATAGCAGGTCTGCTTGGGCCCCAAGATTATCAGCTCTGACTGAACCCACATACTGAGATTTGAGCAGCCTTTTCCAGTAGGGCCCATTCCTCCTCAATTGCAGAATGTACTCCCTAGAGAGCTCTGTCTAGCACCTTCCTTGAGCCGCTGGTGGCAGGCAACATGCTTTTCATTTGCCCAGGCCAGGGGTCGGCAACCTTTAGCACTCAAAGAGCCATTTGGACCTGTTTCCCACAGGAAAGAAAACACCGGGAGCCGCAAAACCCTTTTGGCATCTAAAGTGGAAATAACACTGCATATATCGTTTTTACCTTAATGCTATGTATATCTTCATTACGATTTAGCTGCAGCTCTTGTTCAGTCACTAAAAACTGTTATTTTTAACCTTACATTATAAACTAGTAGGACTCTTTTCATATATTTTGAATAGGAGAACAGCTTCCTGAAGAGTCAAAGTCAGTGCTAAAGAGCTGCATGCATTAAACAGCAAACCCCATAAGTTCGTCAGCAGTAAAAGCAAATGAATCTACCCGCATATTGTTAAATGTTTGGTTTTCTTCAGAAACATTTCTTTTCTTAGATTTATCCATGGTTGGCCTATGGGGTGGGGGAGCTCAGGAAATTGGTTCGGATCCACAGCTCAGTGGCAGTGCCAGAGATATAGGTGTGTTTAGTGACTGATTAGCAGATAAACAGTCAAGCCTGTGAATTGTGACAGGTCCCAAGCACAGCCTTTAACATTCAGATGAAGGAGATTACATTGGGACAAAGAGAATCCTTTCAGCAGCGTTTCCTGTAACATGAGAGCCTTCAGGAAGCTTGTTTAGCAGAGGAATGTAGCGATTTACTTAACTAGCTGATTTACTTAATTAGCTAGCCGTTAGTTAACGCTCCATTCCTGAGTGGAGCTTAGAGCAGATCAGCGGCTGTGCCAGCGCGTGTTTTGAGTGACGGAGCCGCAGCAGAGGGGTTCAAGAGCCACGTGTGGCTCCAGAGCCGCAGGTTGCCAACCCCTGGCCCAGGCACTGTAGCTCCTTACATGTTGTCATTTCCCAGTTGCATTTTGCAGTTTATGTCTTTCATGCTGTGGAGCTGTGTCGCCTCTGAGATTCTTCGGGACCCTTCCTGTTTGCTGCCTTGCTGCTGCTTTAGCCTCTGCTCTACACAACTGTGCCTGGTCAATGTGCAATGACATTCCAGGTGGGGCATCATAAGGGCCCCACAACCTGAGCCATGACTATACTGGTGGCTACTCTTCTGGCCCATACCAGAGCATGATGGTAGGAGCATGAGACCAGACCATGGAGAAGCAGCTTCTGTAATGCTCTTGAATACATCGGCAGCAGAATAATTTGTGTTAGTGCCTTCTGGAACCCAGTCTAATGTGAACTGAAGGCACATGATGTCATTTATGTAGCAACTGTCTTCACTGTTACATGAATCTACCTACCCATGCTACAAACATATATCAGTTTTATACCACTTTATCTGTTTATCAACCCTTCTTCATCGCTAAAGTATAAGAATAATTATTTGTAAGGATGCTGTAAGGATGTTTTAGAGACCCCCATTCCTCCTCCCTCCAGCTTACATCTGTAGCCTGCTGAAAGAAGTTGTAAGAAATCATGGACTCTGTGCGCACAACATGACAACCCAGAGTATGGGTTGAGTATGGATTGCCGTTGATCCATCGGTGGTTGCATGAACCCGGCCATGTTAGCAAACCATGGATGGGTAACTAAAAACAACCCACAGAGAGAACCCATGGTTTGTTCCTTGATTATGATTCCACATTATTCATGGTTAATGAACCATGGGTTGCTAGCACAGCTGAATTCACACAAGCCATGAGTCAATGACAGCCCATACTCTGGGTTCTGTTGGATGAACTCATTCACACCCTCCCTAATTCTGTGTTTAGAGCTTTGGATGTGCAGGATCTGGATTCAAATTCTAGTTCAGTCATGGTATTTCTAAACAACCTTTGGAGAAATTCGTTTTTGCCAGTTTGACTTTTCATTTAATGGAAAAATAACAATGGAAAATCTCCTTCATATGTTTGTGAAGATAAATGATCAAAGCACTGTAAAGGATTCTGTACACTGAAAGTGCCAACTGTATAATAATATGTAAAGAGTTTCCCACTCATCATTGATCATCCCTGTGCCCACACTGATTTTAAGAATAAGATAAATAATGCCTAATAAAATATTAGAGAGGAAAGTGTGCTGTAATGTTGCCATCCATTTTCTAGCAATGCAAAAATGAGGGTGGGGGGTTGTGTGTTAATCTTTTCATTAAAATTACTCACGAAAGAATTATGATGGGGGGTAGCTTAATAGTATTGATTTAAATTTTAAAACAATCCTGTTGGAGGATGGCTGTTTGTGTGCAAAGGTTTTTATGGGAACAACCACCTAATGATTATTTGAAGAATTGGTCTCAACAGAGCAATCAGAGTAGTTGCTTCTGGGAAGCTGTCATTTACCCCATAAATACATTTACCATGATTACTTTTTCTTTGCTTTTCCCCCCTTTTTAACAGCATTCAGCAAGCGGAGATGTGTGCAGCAATGGATGCACTGGAAAAATGTAAGATGATTTCTTGGAAACTGTTTCAGATTATTTCATGTGATGGGCAGAGGCAGGTTCAGGCATCGTGTATGACAGAGAGGGAGTGCAAAATACGAATGCAAGGGGCAGATGGTCACCAGCTTCCTCTCATTCCCATTCTTATTGCTCTTGGATAATTTTAAAGCAAAAATTCAGTAATCTCTAGAGCAGCTTGGTCTTAGATGTATGTACCATTACCCGTTGTACATTTACTTGGAAACAAGTCCCATTATAATGAATAGGTCCCCCTTCCCCCTCCCCGTAGTAATTAAGCATGTTCGGCATTGCAGCATTGGTCTTGGTCCCTGAATCATTTAGATACATGGTCCTGCTCAAACAACAATCCACTTCTGAATTCTTTAGGGTCATCAGCAGACCTCAGACTCATGTGTATCCCTACTGTAGGCAGAAGAGAAATGAACCAAAATACCTGCACATATTCAACTTCTGGGTTTCCCTAGTCTGGTGGTGTGGAATATGTCAGAAGGTTCTGCTTATACTGTCACAAAGTTGTCCAGCGTCAGTGTGGTGAGTGGCTGAGAGCACAGGACTGGGACTCAGGCGATCTGGGCTCTGCTCCCTGCTCAGTCATGGAGCCAGCTGGGTGACTTTGGGCCAATCTAACTCTCAAGTTGTTATGGGGATAAGATTGAGAGCAGCGGGAAGAGAATGTGGTAAGTTGCTCTTAGTTCTTTGTAAGAAAAAAAAGTGGGATATAAATCTAGCAAATAAATTGTAAAGTAGCTTTGCGTAACATATTTAGTTTACAACATATGCTTGTATTTCTACACATGTTGGCTTAGAACTCTTCTTTAATCAATATTTGCTTTTAAGTAGCCTACTAGATGGTTCAATCACTGTATTGTTAGTTCACAACGACAAGATTTTCCTCGACAAAACAAGTGGTGCTAAGTGGTGTCGTGGGAAATGAACAATGGAATTGATAGGCACCAAAACCAGGTGCCACTCCTTTATAACCAAATCTCAGACTGAAAAGGGCACAGTCGTCTCTAGTTTTTCTATGAATCTCAAGACTCCGGGCAGGGATTTGAATCTGCCTTCCTCAGCCTGGTGTGCTCCAGAATGGCCAGTGCAAAACTATTTTAATGCATTTATTCTTTTAATAATCCACTAGTTTGTTGTTGGATGGATTAAAATTATAATAAAGCAAGTTAACGTTTGATGGACATCAGATTGGGGAAGGCTGCTTTACTTCGTCATGTGGGCAAAATGGACAAGAAGATACGGGGAAATGTCATCTATTATTTGCAAACAGTATCATTTAATGATATACTATTTCTAAATGCATATAATGCTCTATGTGAGCTGTGTTTTAACAGAGCTTGAAAAGGGGTTTGCTTTCTCTCTGGAATAAGTACAGATATTGGAAAACTGCACCTGGTGAGGGCATCATGTGTCACTGCAGGGTGGGCATCCTGACACGCAGGCACAGGCAGATACTGGATGCCAGATCTGCATAGGGGTTGGCCTAAAACATTTAGGTCTGGGTAGAACATTGCAGGCAGCACAAAATTGGAGTGTAGAAGTCATCTGAGCTTTACAAGTGTAGGCTTATTCCAGAGGGCAGAGCCAAGGGCCATATTCAAGGCTTCTGCATTCCCGTTCTGTGCTCCAAAGCTCCCCAGAGCGTTACACATCCCCTTACCTCAGTCACCCACCAATAGGTAGTTTCACGGGGTTCTGTGCCGCCTTTTCCCTCATTCTGAATGGTTGACGTGTGGTTGGACGTGGGAATCTGAGAGATCCAGGTTCTAGTTTCCACTCAGCCATGAAGCTCACTGGGTGACTTTGGGCGATCATAGCCTTTCAGGCTAACCTACCTCACAGGGTTGTTGTTGTGAGGATAAAATGGAGTGGAAGAGGACTATGTAAGGCATCTGGCGTGCTCACAAGAGGAAAAAGATGGGATATAAGTGCAATGTAATAATCATAACCATATTAATTACTGCCAATGAAAGTGTTAAGCTAGATTATTTTGGGCTTTTTGTCTTGCCTGGTTTTGCCTCTGATCTTGCTCCCCACTGGAATGAGGCCTTCCGGAGACCTTCCAAATGGAATTTGGCATTTGGGCTGAAAAAGGTGGAGCAGCTTTGCCGTGTACCAGTCGGGCAGGCCCAGGACAGGAGTGGGCACGCCTGGGGATGGGATGATGATGAGCAAGCATGGCTTTGATCCTCAAACTGGTGTTCCCCAGTTGTGTTGGACTACAGCATCAAACCAAGAGTCAGCATGGTTGTTGACCATGCTGGCAGAGCATGATGGGAGTTGTAGTATGGTGCATCTGGTGGACTCCTGGTTGGGAAGGGTTGCCATGTACTGCACCTTACAGGTTCAGCTAAAACTTACAGTCTGTGTTACCTTCCTTTCTAGCATTCTCCCTTTCAAAAAACAAAAAGTCAAGCGTAATTCCTCGGAAGCATTTGCAATATTTCAGACCAGGTGTCGAGGACTCAGTCAAGTGAAGCACCAGGCTCTCTGGCCTTGGTCCAGCGAAGCACTTAAGCCAGTGCTTAAATTCAGGCACATGAGTCATTCCACTGACATTCATGATGGAGGCATGGTGATTAAAATGAAGTCAGTGCTCTGTTAGATGGGGGCCAAAGTGCTCACCTTGCAGGATTGATTGCAAAACCCACAAGCTGCTGCCAAACAAGAACTTAAATCTTTGTGTTGCAACCCCAGATAATTCTCTGTCTCATTGACGTCTCTGGCAGAGGTTGCCTTACTTTATCTATCCGAGTTGAGCTCATCTGCTTACATCAGCCGAACAACCAGTAATCCTCAGGCCCTGTCTTTAAAGGAATAATTTCCTGCTATGCTTTTTGAAAACACATGCATTTAAAATGTGTGCTCTTGAGAGGTGCCCTGCGTTTTGCTTGTTCTCAAGTCGGTTATTTCCTTTCTTGTATGGATATGGAGTTCTGATACCAAAGCCCTGCTCTGGGGCATCATCCTTAACTCCTTCCTCTGCCTGCACTCTCAGAGCAAAGTCAGAGCTTCTCAAAATTTATCTAAGTTCCATGGAGGAAATAAGAGTAACATTCTCATGTGCAGGGTTTTCAAGATGTTCTTAAATCAGTTGTGTATGTCAGCAGTGCATTGGAGGATTGGCCAGGGTTGGAAGTGATGCTGCAGGAAGCACAGTGGGGGAGAGTTGATTCAATGTCAGCCTCAGTAAAGGGAATATGCCCCTGAACACAACAGACGGGACTGGCTGTGACAGGTGACGCTTTCCACAGAAGGGCTTTTGCTTGTGTGATGGAAGCTTCAGCCTTCACTAATGCTGAGCTCTCCAGAAGGATAGGACTACAGCTCCCATCACCCTGATTGTTGGCCATGCTGGTTCTGGCTAATGGTAATTGTAGGCCAAAACATCTAGAGGGCACCAGGTTGAGAAGGGCTCTCTGACTTGCTGGAAACATCTTCAACACTTTGAAGTGAGACTCCGGGCAGATTGCACAGGGCTTCTCAGCAGGGCCTCTGTCTTTTCAGTCACCGTTTCTGCCCCACAAAGAACCATGCAGAGTTTTGGTGAGGTTGTTTACTTATAGAGATGGCCTACAGTTCAGAAGTGTTTGAGCTCTTTGCTCAAGTTTCCTCTTAAACCACTTGCATCAGCTGTGCTTCCTACGCATTGCCATGAAGCCTCATTTTTTCCCAAGGACACCAGCTGTTTCAGCATCAGCACTAGCTAGTCAATCTCAAATAGCAATTTGTCTTCTGGCACCAAGTCCAATACAGGCAATGCTTTCATTGGTGACCTTCCACCTGGCATCACCACCATTGATGATACGTTTCTTTTCCTTATTTTGTTCCACTTCTGCTGAGCTTCTATGAACTGTCATTGGCTTCTAGATTGCATTCATTGGTTTTTAAGAGCTTCACAGCTCCTCCACCCGCCCTCTGATGCCCATTATGGTGGTAATGGGGAAGATTATCTTGATTAGCTCCAGATGGAGCCCTTCTCGTCCTTGATGAAAAATGATAGCTTGTCAGACTAGCGAGACTTTCCCAGCATAGTTCATTATTATGGGATACATTACCGATCTTCCATAATATTTCCTCCCCTGCCCCTGAAATGTCACATGGCAAGGGCTCAAAAATTACTGAACAGGTACTTCACATACTATTTCAAATGCTAACATACATCGCCAGGCCCAAGTTAGTGCTTCTTTTAAAAAAACCACCCAAACAAAAAACAATACCAAAGCTTGATAGAAATCAGTTGATCCTTTTTAAGTCCAGGGCAGCTTACCTGACAGGAATCGGGTGGTTAGCTGTATGGGTGCGTCGGGATCCTGAACCATTTCACAAAATGATCGACATGGCCAGTCACAAAACACCGTCTTCTCAAGGCAAACTGGTGAGGTTATCAAGAGAAGTGCTTTGGGCTCTGAGCTGCAAAAACACTCTTTTAAACCCAAATAGAAATGTTGCAGGAAGGCTTTTGCTCGCTTTGCAACATGCCAGCCTTCTAGTTAAAAACATAAAATGAAAATCAGGAAGTGCCAGGAGCCTGGCAGGAGTCAAGAGATGTGTTTGCATGGACGTTACTGGCCATACCACGGCACTTCTATTCCTTTTGTCCATAGTCACTGCGAGGCCATTTCACTTTCCAAAAGTAGAATTGGAGGAGCCAGGAGCAGTAACTAACTGGAGATGCACCTGTGGATTTGTACAACTCTTGAACAACGGCTTGTCTTGCTTTGTTGTTTTCTTTTGTTTTTACTAAGCCAAACTATATGGAAAGAGGAGCTTGTAGGGACCAGGTGTTCAGCCATAAATAATGACTAGAGTTGGTTGCTGTGGTGGTGTTTTTAGACTCTTCCAACAGTGTCCCAAACATTCAAGCACTGGCAAATTTGTTGCATCTGTTGCACTAACCTGAGGTTTCCTGAAAGAAAAAACCAACATAAATTTAAAATAACTTTCCTAAATGAGTCAGTTCTCTCTGTGGATATCTTCATTATATGGTATTTAATGAGTGTCAAATCAGTGATGGCAACTCCCATAAGGTGTGCCTTGACCTTAGAAATAGAAGGATGCCTTCTAACAAGGTTAAAAACAACAAGGTTGAGATAAATGGCTCCCATGTAACTGACTTTACTCATGTCCTTTTGCTGTCATTGGGAAACATTAGTTACAGCTTTCACAGGTCAGTTCAGTGGAGTAGAAGATAAATAAACTCAGTCGATTTGGGCCCAGTTCTTTTGGTTAGACCTGCTTGCTACTGGCAGTTTGGTTTTTGTGTTTTTTTCAGATGTTTTATTTAGTCTTGCTTCATCTTCCAACCGTCAGTGATACTCTTTGGCTTGCATTTTCATTTGTCATAAATAGGCACAAGTGAACTGTAAGCAGTTCAGGACATCAGTGTCTTGCCCTCCAACCTGAAATATTTGTACCTCCATATCCACCTGCATTGTTGGGCAACTGGTGGCCCAGCCCTGGACTGCCATGCATGTGTCTCTCCCTTTCCCAGAAGATCTTCCTGGAAGGCATTGAAAGTACTGTCTTGTGTTTTGATCTGGGGAGGTTTTTGTGAATCAGGGTGTTTCATTGGAAGATTGTTCTCAGCATCCATCAGAGTCATTTCCCCTCCAGTCTGTGGAAGAGTTGACTCCATACCAAAGAGCCCCCCCCCCAAAAAAAGGTTTGACTCCACCCTCATGGAGGTTTGCCCTGCTTGCAGACCAGATGGCAGAAACGCCACAGGTTACTTAATTGTAACCTCAAATGGCTCACTGAGTTAATGAATTCACATCAGGAAAAATATAAATGCAATGTAATAATATTAATACCCCTTTTCAGATTCTCCCTGTTCTACAAGGTCTCCTCCAAACCCAAGGCAGTTTGGTTCTCTGCAGCTGTCTGACAAAGCTTGCACATTAACCTTGGCATTTCTGTGCCGCACCCCAACCCTTCTCCTTCAGCATAGAGTTGGCATTTTGAATCTGAGCTTTCTAATTGTGCATGCTGTGTCTTGAGATAAACATGTCCCATCTCTTCATATACCTGGT
The DNA here is from genome assembly GCF_004798865.1 of Varanus komodoensis. NCBI lineage: Eukaryota > Metazoa > Chordata > Lepidosauria > Squamata > Varanidae > Varanus > Varanus komodoensis. The sequence continues at coordinate 7,277,558 of NW_025335505.1, read as the reverse complement.
GTAAGCTCAAGCACTTTTCCACTCAATTTGGGCTGACTGAGAAAAACATTTTTAAAAAATTGTTGTAGCACCTCTTAGAATGAGGTTGCAAGATATATTGAAATTGGAAAGCATCACATCACATAGGAAGTGAGATTGAAATCCTTCTGCAACTTTGAAGGGAAGGCTTCAGTACTCTGGCATAGTGAGTGATGGGGAAGATTTCTGTTTGCCTCCCTCTTCAGCCATGAATTTCATTGAGAAGCCTTGTACAAATGACACATTCTCACCCTGACAGGACTGCTGTGAGGATAAAGTGGGATAACCCAATGTACCTTTGGATGTACATTGTAATAAAAGTAAATAAATGTAATAAATAATGAAATGACATGTTTCTTATATTGTGTAATAAAATAATAACACCAGGAGCATTTCTTTGCACCACCAGTTGGCTTTTATTTAACATATGAAACATTTATTCTTGTCTCAGATAACTTTCCTCAGATGGCCCATCAGAAACGGTTCATTGAACGGAAGTACAGACAAGAGCTTAAAGAAATGAGGTGGGAAAGAGAGCATCAGGAGAGAGAACTGGAGGAGACGGAAGACATAAGGAAATAAGTGGAGTCTATGAAAGCAATGGTGTACAATTAATAACTTTGATCATAGCCCATGGAGACCTAGCCTAGTTTCAAGTAAACGAACGGATGGAAGAATGAATTCTGCTCATTTGGATCGTGTTCTATTTTAACTGTTGTTTTTTTAAGGATATGTCTTTTTCCATTTTTAGCTACAAAGTTTTATTCATAAGGCTTGAAAAATAATTTATTTTACTATTCTTCTTGAAGAATTGTCCTTTTCTTTCCTAGCTTGCATTTGTGGAACAATAAAGTGTTTTATTTCAGAATATGTAACATTCTAAAAATAGAAAAACTTCCTGTTAATTGTATTGTTTAACAGAGGAAATAATAAGGCTTACATGAAATCCCGCTTTTTCCCCCCTCTGCTGCCTACTTGTGTAATAATAGAGTTAGGAAGAGTTGAGTCAATCTGTGCTTTGGTTGGAGGGGGATAAAGGGAATTGTCTCAAAAATTTTACCTCAGTTGATGTATGACAAAGTGCTACGTAGTACCTGATATTGTATGATAGTACAATAGATGAGGAAAAATGTGGGTAAAAATTGCAACAGATAAACTAAAATAACAAAATCCATAGCAAAATCTTAAAAGGGACAGCCCAGTTTTAATCCACTTGATACACACTTTGCAATCCATGCCTGACATTTTCTGCAGGAAGGTTCTGCATCTTATATTTGTGTATTGTGCATTTCCTCCAGTTATTTTGAGCCTTCTTGCTAACAAATTAGAGGAAAACGATGAAATTTATAGTGCCAGACTTTTTAACTGGTTTGGTGGCAAAAATATTTAAAAAAATATATATAGATTTTTAAATGCAACCTGGGATGGAAAATGGCAGGTAACTCTGGGCACAAGTCCACTGGGGTTATTGGCTGCATAAATCCATTGAAAGAAAGTAATTTGCAAAGGATGAACCGAAACAGTTCAACAGCCCTTCTTGCCCAGTTGCCTTTATGCCTAGTTAGTATTTTAACAAATGACAGCCTGTGTGGTTCCATACATGTGAACTAATCAATTAGCTGCATTCTTATATTTAGCCAGCCCGGCAGCTTGCTACTTTGTGAGGCAAGCAGCACAGAGAAAGCAATCTAATGGCTCCTTGACAATATCCGAGGAATCACAAGATAGTTCATATTCCAAGATCTAAGGTAGGAGATACTGCTCCAACCTTGAGCTGGGAATCAGAGCTCTCAGCTGATACAGAAGGGCCACCGGCTGCACTCCAAGATCAGGAAAGCATTCTCAGAGAAGGAGCATTGAAGATGTTCCAGCAATCTGGAGAGGTTGAGGTATGAATTACTGTGAAGCCTCGGACAGGACCCCGAGGGTATGGAATGGGCTTCCATTGGAGGTGGTTGAGGCCCCATTGGTGAGGGTGTTCAAAGATAGGCTAGACATGCACATGGTGGGCATGTCATGAGCGGAGCTGGCTGAAGCCAGGGGTCAGACTAGATGGCCCAGGAGACACCTTCTGACTTGCTCTGTTTCTATGATTCCATCTGCCCAGATAACAGGTAAAAAAACCTATTTAGCAAAATAGGACAGGTGGAGTTTGCATCGTCTGTTCATCCTACTCTGCGAAGGATGATTGTGACTCTGAGTATAAGGGCTTATGGACATCGTAACAGGGTTTTGCCCTGAAAATATTATATAATCTGTTAGGCACTGCTGCCCTAACTTTCACCCTTTTTTATTTATAAGGAGGAGTTTTCTTGGGGAAGCTCCCTGTGATCCCTAACCGTTGCATGAAATGATATTTGCTAGGGACATACTTTGTTTTATTTATTCCTCAGGTTTCCATATTCTTCAGTATAAAATTATGAAGGTTGTTTATAAAAAGTACAATTGGGATATAAAAGAATAAAACAGTAGCCAATACTATTAGAGCAATAGAATAAAAGCAACAATAAATATGACAGATTGGCAGAACTGAATTTAAATTTGTAGGGATGGTTGTGATTACTCTGCAAATTAAGCCTGCTGTGTTTCAGTGAAATATGTCCGGGGATGTTTGTACAAGAATAGCCTTTATATTTTGAGAGTATCTAAAAAGGATCCTCTTGCCCCCATGTTTGAGGAAGATCTTTCTTGTGGAAATGACAAATAGAAAATAAATCAAGTGCAAGTTCATTTGTTTTAATAGCCCATAGGCCATACATACACCATAATTTAAGAATTTAAAATCACATTATTACAAAAATTTGCCACATCTAAAATACAGTTTTTACAAAAACTGCTCAGAAAGTTTGAGCCTTGCAACATTAGGAAGGGTTGAATATTTCAACAGGTATTTCTTTTTTAAAAAACCTTACCTGTTCATGTTTTGGGCAATGAAATGTGAAAAGGTGTATCAAGCTCTGACAAGGGGCAGTTACAATAGTGTTCATTCAGGGTTATTTTAAGAAATTGGCCCCTCATGTGGACAGCTGGAAGTGTGTTACTATGCGCTACCATATAAGATTGTCTCAGCTTGGGAACTGCCAATATGTTAAAGAGGCAGATCAAATATGGTGGGGTACATCCCAGATGTAGAGGGGAACATTTATGCCTATTGGTTTCTTGAAGGGAGTCCCAGTCTTCCTTAAGCAATTTTTCTATAAGTAGCTTCTGCTTTTGTAAATTTAGATTTTCCTTTTTCCATAAGCCCAGCTTGCTTATTTTCGTTTCTACCACATCCACTTCAACCAGCAATGCTGTTGTACTGCCGATGTAATGAAAGGTGGATGTTCTTCAGCATTTAATATCAACATTTAAAATTAATTACGGTCTTCCAAATCAAAGCTCAACTTTTTGGGGAGCCCTAGTTCAAGCTGTATCATTGCAGTGGTGAAACAGGGTGGAAAAATTAGAAATTTACAGAGAGAAAAGGCTTGTTGGAGCTTTTCAAGTTGCTCTAGTCGGCTGGAAAACAAGATCCGGCATCCATCTAACACAGGCACGTCCAAAGTCCAGCCCGGGGTCCAATTGCGTCCCGTTTTCAAATTTCAAGCAGCCCGCAGCCTCTTCTCCCCGCCGGCTCAGCCTGTCACTCATCTCTGCTGGCCAGCATTTTTCCCTTCATTGCACAGTGGTTCCCGCAGCTGTCCCCTGCTGCCTCCTTCTCCTTCAAGGCTGGTGGTTATATTTCACCAGAGGATGGCAGTAGACCTTAGCACTCTCGCCACGTGACCCTTGTGACATAAGGCTTCTGTGCCCATTTCTAAAATGGCGACTGTAACTACAAAAAGGAAAGTTGACAGCGAGGGCCGCCGCTTCCAGGACAAGTGGAAATCGGAGTATTTTTTCACTGAAATATGAAACAACTGTGTCTGCCTAATTTACCAAGAGACTGTGGCTGTTTTCAAGGAATTCAATATCAAGAGGCACTACCAGACGAAACATGCTAACTACAACAAGCTAACTGGGAACGAACGCGGCGAAAAATTGAAGGAACTGGAAGCGGTTTTAACAACACAGCAGCACTTTTTCACAAGAGCCCGTGAGTCAAATGAAAATGCCATGAAGGCGAGCTACAAGGTGGCAACGCTGATTGCCAAGCACTGCAAACCTTTTACTGAGGGTGAATTTATTAAAGACTGCGTGATGAAAATGGTGGAGAAAATTTGTCCTGAGAAGAAGCAAGAGTTTGCCAATGTTTGCCTGGCTCGTAACACTGTGGTATGGAGAATTTAAGACGTTTCATCTGATATTAAGAGACAGAGGCAAAAGGAGTGGAGTTTGACTTTTTTTCGTTAGCCAGCAACGAAAGCACGGATGCATCTGACACCGCTCAGTTATTGATTTTTTTGAGAGGAGTGGACAATGACATGAACGTGAGTGAAGAGCTACTTGACCTCCAGAGCCTTAAGGACCAAACAAGAGGAACAGATTTATTTGTTTCTGTTTGTTCCGCCGTAGATGACATGAAACTACTGTGGAATAAAGTCACTGGGATTATTACGGATGGCGCACCAGCAAAGTGGATTATCAACCCTAGTCTGTAACAAAGTCAGCGAAGAAGGAGGCAAAGCTATAAAACTCCACTGTATTATTCACCAACAAGTTCTCTGTGCCAAACATCTGAAATATGATCATGTTATGAAACCGGTGATGAAGGCTATTAATTATATTCGCTCCAAAGCCCTGTGCCACCACCAGTTTCAACAGTTTCTACTCAACATCCAGGCTGAATGTTGTGTATCACAACAAGGTAAGATGGCTCAGTCGGGGGTCTGCACTGCAGCGCTTCTACTCTCTTAGGGAGGAAATAGGACAATTCTTAGCCAAAAAGGGACAACCGATGCCAGAGCTATCTGATCCTGTTTGGCTGGCTGATTTTGGATTTTTAGTTGACATAACACGACATCTGAACGTGCTGAACACGAGCCTTCAGGGGCAAAATGCAGTGGTAAGCCAACTGTATTCACATATCAAAGCCTGTGGGACCAAGCTGCTACTTTTTCAAAGGCACCTGTCACAAACACAGCCCAATACCACACATTTCCCATCGCTGCAGGAAATAATGACCAGTTTTCCACAGAACAATATGAGTGCGCAAATAAGGAGGTATGAAGCAGACATCTCATCTCTGGCTGAGGAGTTTCAACAGCGCTTTCGGGATTTTGCAGCTATTGAAAAAGAGATCACACTTTTTTCATCTCCTTTCTCTGTGGACCCTGATGACGCTCCAGACCACCTGCAGCTGGAGCTCATTGAGCTGCAGTGTGACGCCAAGTGTCGCAGTCGGCACCAACAGCTCCCTCTTGTCAACTTTTACTGCCAGCTGGATAAAGACAGGTTCCAAGGGATTCGAACAATTGTTAAGAAAATGCTGAGCTTGTTTGGTTCGACATACTTGTGCGAGAAGACATTCTCGGTTATGGACATTAACAAGAACCATGTGAGGACGAGACTAAGTGACTTTCACATGCGTGACATCTTGCGCATCAAAACCACTGTTTTTGAGCCAGACCTGGCCTATATAATGTAGTCGAGATCTCAGTATCACCCTTCACATTAGTGCAGTTAAGTTATTTGTTTAGTCTTTCATAAAATAGTTCATTTGCATTTAATGTTAATGGTTCAAAGAATGTCAGGCTGAATGGTCGGCCCCCCACACATTTTCACCTCACCAAATCTGGCCCTCCTTGCAAAAAGTTTGGACACCCCTGATCTAACAGATGAGGTAGCACCAGAGTTTATATAACTTCAACAGAGCTGGCACGTATTGGGCTCCTTGAATATATAAACCTTTTCAAGGCTAATAAGCTTAATTTGACTTTGTCCTCAAAATATTTAACATGCTTAAGCCATGTTAAATTTGGTTGGAGTACTATTCCAAGTTATCTAAGCTTGTTAACCTGTTGTAATTTATATGCCCCAATCTTCCATTTTTAAAAAATTGCATCAACTTGTTGCATTGGTAAATATCATAATTTTAAATTTATCTTCATTTATTTCTAGTAATTTTTATTGCAATAGACAAAGGCTTTAACAGCACATTTTAAGCTGATCTGAGTTCTGGAAAGTAAGGTGAGATCATTGGCATATAATACAGCAGGTACTGATTGACTACCCAAACATGGAGAATGGATAGCAGCTTTACATACCGAAAGACAAAGTGGCTTTCTGTAAGAAATTTGCAAAAAATTAGAATAGATGCAGGAGTAAAGAGTTAAAATGATTAAGAACCTTGTTAAAGCTTTTTTCTTAGTGAAGCCTGGTGACCTTGGAAGAATGGTCATCTCACTGCCATTCCCCAACCAGTGTATGGATCCAAAATTGGCTGCTAAATTGGACAGAAAAAGGGCTCATCAATGGCACCTTCTCAAGTTGGATGAAGGTAACTAGTGAGGTGCCCCAGGGTTCAGTCCTGGGCCCAGTGCTCTTCAACATCTTTATTAATGGTTTAGATTAGGAAGTGCAAGGAAAGAATCAGATTTGCAGACGATACAAAACTGGGGAGAATAGCAAACACCCTAGAAGACAGAATGAAGATTCAGGGAGATCTTGATAAACTTGAACACTGGGCTGAAAGCAACAAAATGAGATTCAATAAGGACAAGTGCCAAGTCTTCCACCTAGGAAAAGGAAACCAATTGTATGAATTCAAGATGGGAATACGTGGCTCAACAGAACTGAAAAAGAAAAGACCTTGGAATTACTGTGGACAACAGGCTAAATATGAGCCAGCAATGTGATGCAGCAGGAAAAAGGGCAAATGCAATTTTGGGATGCGTTAATAGAAGTATTATTTCCAAAGCATGAGAAGTAGTGGTTTTCCTGTACTCCTCAATAGTCAGAACTCATCTGGACTGCTGTGTCCAGTTCTGGGCACAAATATTTAAGAAATATGCAGAAACTTTTCAAAAGGGTGCAGTGGAGAGCAATGCAAATGATCCAGGGTTTGGAAACGCTGCCCTATGAAGAGAGACTGCGAGAACTGGGCATGTTCAGCCTTGAGAAGAGAAGACCAGGGTGGGGTGGGGGAATGATATCCTCTATCAGTACCTCAAAAGCAGTCACAAAGAGGCAGGTCAAGATCTCTTCTTGCTGATACCAGAGTGTAGGGCATTGAATAGTCAAGTTGAGACAAACCATATTCAGGCTAGATATCAAGGAAAGTTTCCTCATTGTATAGGCAGTACGACATTAAAACCAGTTGCCTGGAGAGCTTGTGGACTTTTTCACACTAGAGTCATTCAGGGAAAACTGGACAGCCATCTGAGTGGGGTGGTGTAAACTGGGTGTCCTGCAGCAGCAGGGGGTTGGACCCAATGGCCTTCATGGCCCCTTCCAACTCTTCTATGATTCCTGCCATGTACCTTTTATACTGTCTTAATGTGGCAAAAATAAACAAATATATTTGATCTCAAGCTGTTTTTGACTCTCAAGGTAGAGTATTCTAACATCAGTGGGCTTCTGACAAGGGATGGAGGTTGACTTTTGTTCCTTGAACCTGGAACCAAGGTGCCATTTTTTTCTGAAGGGCCACTTAGGGAGAGTATGACAGTCACCATTAAGACTGCTAGCGAATCTATTATTTCGTTTTCCACTCCATCTACAGCCTACCTCTCAACTGGCAGTTGGAGGAACCAGCTGTTACCCTGCAGGAGTTCAGATTTAGTCTCACTTTGCTGATTTCCTACTCTGGAATTAAGCTGCATTCTTATCTAGTCTCAGCACCCTCTCTCTGAAAGATGTTGCCTGAATGGTTCTTTTTTATTATTTTGCTTTTAACATTATTTCTTCTAGGAAATTTCTTTTCTTGCAGGATTTGAACTATAGTTGACTGCAAGGTAAGGCTGTGACTTTTGTTATCTTTCAAAAGAGAGAAATTACCATAACAATATGGTAGATGGCAGAGGGACTGAGATCTTTCTCATCTTGTCACAGATTCATCCCAATATCCTTTATCCTTCAACCAAACTGCTAATTAGACCATAGCTTGCTGATTTCAAAAGGTTTTTATATGCAAGTCAAAATTTGGGTGTGTTGTCTCCCCTTGATGGTTGGTTTTCTCATCAAAATTGCCATGCTATTATTAGCTGCTGTTTACCAGGAGCAAGACACACAAAGATGGTGCTTCGAATTCTGTGGCAAGGAGGGGAGAATACAGCCAGAAGGCAGCTTTAGAATTAGTAATGGGAGCCTTCCTCACTTCCTGTGCTGGAATACGATATACCAGGCCTTGGCTCCAGGTGGGAAGGAAAATAAATTCTGCTAGTCAGTTTCCATTGATTACGCCAACCACCTCTATAAGTCAACTTGTCATAACAGAGTTTGTATAGGAATATAAACCAGCCAAATGCCATTCTGAATTCAGTGGATATTAAAAATGCTAATGTTATTCAATATCCAATTATAGAGTTTCTGGGAAAGCCAATTGAATTTCTGGAAGATAAGGCATCTCAGTGACTTCATTGGACAGGTTGGCCAAAACTGCCTTATCAGCCATATGTTCTTGGGGTGATAAAGATTTCCGGTTGTTATCATGACCCATGGACTTTGTCATAATTATGGGGAAAAGCATGATTTTGATGCTATCTGCATGAGCTAAAAGATTTCTGCCTTAGTCCTTGAAGGGCTGAGTCAGATCACCACTGCTGCTGATTCCATCTGCTGCTGTGTTGGATGCTGTGTGCTCACGGCACTGTGGGACTTTTCCAGAGCACCTGTCCTAGCAGGGGAAAGGCTTTTGGGTGCATTTGCTCTGCCTTTGTTGAAACAGAGGAATGACGTTGCCCTTCTTTCCTCACTCATCACCCCAACTGCCTTCTCAGTTGAAGACTCTTGCAAAATGTCTCTACAGACCAGGGCATATGAAGATGCCCTGAAAAATTCTTTTCTAGTTAGCAATGTCACCATTTTGGTCCTCCCACTTTGGCCAAAGGGGGACTTCATAGGACACTTTCATTCAACCACCTCATATAAAAGCTAGATCCTGGGCTTTCACATCGAGGCTTATTCTCTCTCACAAACCAGAAATTTGACCAGAAATATGACCAGAAAGTGCTAGTTCAAAGCTTTTTGCTGCCCACAGGGAAACCCAAGCCGGGCAAGACCTTTAGGGTTTCTAAAGGTTTTGCATATTTTTTAGACTCAATTCCTGCTTTCATTTATTGTGCCATCACAATGGCAGTCCATATGGTGCCCTCTGAAGCAGGCCACTTTACCCTGCTGTATGGCCAGACTGGTGCTTTGACCAAGAAATGAAATCTGAGGTCAAGCTCTGCTTTCTTGGATTCTCAGTTGCTCCCATTAAATTCTCTGGGACAGATTAAATGGGCTGCAGTTGGAAAGGATGTCTCCTAAGAAGTGCATCTCAACAAGCATGGGGCAAATAGTGAGCTTCCACAGCAGACCCCTTTATTTTTTCCACAAAAATGAATAGTTGCCATTCACGACCACATTCTATAAGCTAGGGGAAAGAGCTACACCTGATGCCATTCCATGTAGGGGAAAAACCTGCCCCTCTTCAGTAGGAGTGAGCTGGTTTCCCTGTAGGGAGCAAGAGACACGCTGTGTTCTCCAGAGGTCCTCTGCACCTCTCTTGGGAGGACAAGCATTTCGCTAGTAGAATACAACAGCAACAGCACCTTCAGTGAACTTCATACAGTCATAGTTGAGGTTGTCTGTATACCTTATGGGGCTTTGTTTTTTCCTACTGAAATATAAGGTTGGGGCATTTTTCATATCCCTCAGTGCCTTCAGCACAGCTGTCCTTCCTGAGCAGGAAGTAAGTGAGCCCACCTCCTTGTCTCGGCCACCATGGTCAATGTGCTTGACCTTTGTGTCTCTTTTGGCCCAATTCACAGCACTGCTCAGAAGGATAGGGCAGGGCAAGGCTGCCGCTTCTTTTCCACGCTCTTATCACTGTTCATGTCATCACAGGAGACTAGTGAACAGGCAACAACTGCAAAGAAGCAGAGGAGCCAGGGGCTCCAGGAATCAGCAGAGCCCTCACCTATTAGATTATGGCCTCACCATGTGCTGATGCAGCCTCCCCTTGATTCACTTGGCATGAAAATGTCACCTTCCAGTATATAAGATAAAGCAAGCTGAAGTCAAATAAGAGCAAAATGCAGAGGCATTTGATCCAGATCTCTGTATGAGCCATAGCAGGGTCCTCGAACCTTGGGTCCAAGAACTAAGTCTAGCCACACTGGGTTCCCCCAGTGGCCACATTCTCTCTCTCTGAACTTGCAATCATGCAGCCATTTTCGATGCTTGGGGGCAATTTTCTTCCCCTTCAAAAAGCTGTAAATGCCTCTCCTAAAGCTGTTGCAGGCACTAAGTGCTTTAGGCTAGAATGTGTGTGGGGGATGTATTTTTGGCCCATCCTCTGCCAAGCACTGCAACGCAGCCTCTGAAAGCTTCTCCAAAACGGCATTCAATTCTCGGGCTGGAAAAGTGTCCAGCCCTGTGCTATTAAATCCCACTTGGGGACTCTTCAACGAATATGCAAGGAGAGCCACTCCCATATTCCTCCTCTCTGTCATTTGTGTCTCGGCCTCTTAACCTTAAGTTTCCCCTTCTGTTCCTGCACAGTTCACATAGCTAAAGAGGCAGCACATTGTGAAGCACAGTTTGGAAATAAACAGGGAACAGGTCTCTCTCCTGCCAGCAGTAACAGGAGATCCTCAGAAATGATCCCAGAAGTCTGCACAAGAGCCAGGCTGCTCCCACTTAGAACAATCCAGAATAAAGCACTTCATGGCTCTCCTTTCAGTGACAGGCAGAGGTCTGATTGTACGGAAGAACTAGTTAGTGTCTTTGGAACTAGATGCAGTTGTGCTCCAGCACTGTCATGCAAAGACTGGTTCACACACGATCTGGCATGTGAATTTAGCACAGGAACAGTAGTTGACAGACCCAGTCGGTAGAGTCGGCTGATATGTCATAATGTAATCGCACACACATTAAAGCTTCTCTGTGTTGTTTTGGAGAGCTTGCGAGCCCATATCTTGCTCCCACATCTTGCAACATTTATAATCTACATGCCTGGACTGTGTGTGAAATCCAAACTGATCTCAGTTTGCAGACATCTAAGTTTATGGTAAGAAATAAATGTTGCATACCATCTTCCTCTGCACACCTATCATCTCATCGTAATACTTTTACCTGACCATCTTGTTTGGAACAAAATGTTGACATGCCAGGGAATAAAAGAGGGCAAAGAAAGGTCCAAACAGGCATTTACAAGAATTCTTCACCTCCTGGGCAACCTTGTCTTTTTGTGATTGGTTTGTGTGTTTTATTTAATGACACTGACCTTTATGGTGATATGTTGGCTTGTAGTAAAGGCTAGGATCTTTGGCCTTTTGGGACTTGCTGCTAAGAAAGTGGAGGAGAGTTTTTCCCCCCAGTAGTTCAAGTCTGCAGAGATAAGCCTTGTTGACCGAACTGCCCTTTATCATTTGATTGACAAGATGGGCTAGAACCCAACACTTTACACCATTCAAGGAGCAGTAAGAGAAGAATATATAAACTTTCTTATGCTCTTATTTCTTGGGTTTGTAACTGTATTTAGAGCTTTTTAAAAAGGCTGTAATGTAAAGGTCACCTGTCATGATAACAGATGATTTGGATGCAGACAGTAGAATGCATCTGAAAAGGTAGTGCTGAGGGGGTCACTCTTATTTTTCACTAAGTTTTAAATAAACTTAGTGAAAAATTATTCTCAAGAAATAACTTACCTATATATCAAAATAAGTGTATGGAAATATTGGTTTAAAGGCAGTCAAAATATATGGAAATCAAGGGAGAAACTGTGACAAAACTTAATGAAGAACCTGCATTTTTTAACTTTGGATGTGTTAAAGAAGAAATGCAGAGCTCTCCTATTATTACAGCCAAGGCTGACATTTCATCAGCACCTGGCCTACTGTGTCAACATGAGTGTTCTCTAAATTTGGAGATGACCACTTGTTTGGATGAGTGGTGAGACACCTCTTGTCTGCAGTCTTCCCCATCGGACTTGTGGTGTCCCTTTCTCACCACCATACAAATACAAACCCTTACACAACAATTATCTTTCTTCAACAGCCCCCACTGGTGCCAAATCACTGGTGCCAAGACTAATACTTACCATCACTCACTGCAACCTGAACACTGCATTTTTACAGCATTTTTAAAGCATTCATTGGCCCCGATGTGGGCTTTAAAAACAGTTTACTGACACTTTGGGGAAGGGGGTTCTGTGTGTGGCGTTATAACCAAAGGTTAAGCGCCCCTCCATGTGTGCTGTGTCAACACCTCTGGAAGACACCAGGTTGGGGAAGGCTGATCTAGTGCAGTGGCTGAAAGCAGAAATCAAAATGCCAAGAAATCAAAAGAGCCACAAGCTTGTTAGGGTTATTCCCAGTTGTCCCTGTACAATCTGCAGTAGAAAACCTTACTTTATAATAACCCTGGAAGAGCTACCAAGGTAATGACATTTCCAGCATCCAAAAAGTGCTGTGTGCATCTTTTTGTCATTGCGCATGGTTGGGAATGGCAGCTTTTCTGGGACCAACGCAGCTTGAGTTCAGGAACTGGATGAAAGAGGTCTTATGCCAGTGGTGAAGAACCTTAGGCTTGGAGGCCACACCTGGCCTCCTGGGGTCCAGGCTGGCCCAATGGGTTTTCTCAGAGGACTACCTTGGCCTCACCTCTTTTCCCAAACCACCAATAAATTAGTGGTTTGCCAGCTTTTCTAGTTTTCCCCACTTGAAATGGTTCTCCTAAGGTTTAACTGCTGGCAGTAGGAGCTTTCCACTAAAACAGAATGTGCATTATTCGTATTTGGAGCCCCGACCTTCTGCCTTTGGTCTCACCCCTGTGCTATTTGGTCCCCATGAGTTTGTCCAAACACCCTACCAATTATCCCCAGAAATCCGTTGGTCTGATCAAACAAAAGCCTTCTTGTGTGCCCTGCTTTCTCCTGAAATGTCTCAGGTTAAAGAAGAAGGAAAACTTTTGGGTAAGTCAGTCACAGGAGAATTATCAGAACATCTGAATTTTATAGCACTATTCATTCCATCATTCCCATGCACCTAGCTAATGAGCCTGCATTTGTTGATATTGCCTTTAATTGTGCCTCTGCTGCATCTGAATCTGTTCCAGTCTTCTAATTATTCCTAGCTTTATGCTTGTGTTTAGCCTAAACCTTTCCTTCCCTGGCTTCAAAGCCTTTGCTCCTTCATGCTTGTTCCTCAGAGGTTTTGAATAATTTTTTCTTCTTCCCTTATAATGTTACCTTGAAGATGTTTCTGAGCTATGATCACATCCCCCGTGACTCTTTGCTTTTTATATTACAAAACTTTAGCTCTTTGCCTTTTCCTCCTGTGATACACTATTCCTACCTGTGCCTACTATTTGCATGTCCATGTATCCTAGGACTGTAATGGTGAATTTCTACTATGTTGACATCTTTGTAGATTTCAAAGCAGTTGTGTAGTTCTCCCACTCAGTGGTTTTCAACCTTTCCACAGCTGGAGACTGGCGAAAACAGGAAACCACCTTGGGGACCACTGAAGCAGAATCAAAAAGCACCATACACGTAATACATTATTCTGTGCATTAGTTTCCAAACACAGTACCAAAAGAAGTTTCCAAACACAATACCAAAAGAATGAAAATTCTCCAAGACAAACAGAAACAAAGCAACCAAAAATGCCAAAAAAGAGCAAAATACTGAAATCGGCTCCCAGCCAGCTCCCACCGAGCTGTCTCTCCCCTCCCTGCCCCCCACCCCAGTGGCACCAGCGCACTCCCACAAATGGTATGCCACCCAAGGAAGAGGTGGTGGAGCACAGCCAGCCCCTGTGCTGGTCCGCAGTGTGCGAGATGCAACACCCCCCCCCCACCCATGGACCAACAGGAAATCTCCCATGGACTGAGGCCGGTCTGCAGACTGGTGGTTGAAAACCCTGGCTCTCACTAATCCATTTTCTATGGCATACAATAAGGATTTTTTTAAAATATTAAATCAGTGTAGCTTTAATTTTTGTATTTGTGAAATTGGGTATGGAATAGACTAGGGAACTGTTAAGGAAGAGGTTAAGGATGATGGAAAGAAGGAATTCTAAATAGGTAACCTTTAGAATATTGTAAGCCGTCCTGAGATCTTGTATAATAGGATGGCATACAAAAGCTTTTAATAAATAAAAACAAGATACACCATGGAGTAAGTCTGTGCTATGCTGCCAAGTAGTAAGAGGAATTTGTGGTAATATGCCCATGCAATAATCGTCCCTTCTCTGAACACCAACAATGGAGACAGGCATTTAAAAAAAGAAAATGCCTTCTCTGGGTTGGTGCCCTGGCTTTGGAATGGCCTCTGAAAGGAGGAATGATTGGTGCTCACTTTCCTTTTTGGTCCCAAATTAAACTGTTTATTTACCCAAACATTTTTGGATTTTCATATTTTAATAGCTCAGAATGTTGCAATACACTTAAATAATAGCTTATTTTTAACCGGAAATAATAAAGTTTGTTTGGCTTTCTGTTTGTATTTTAATTTAATATTACATGTATCTCTTTGGGATCTCTTATGGATGTTGGGTGGTTTACAAAACTTTCAGGGAAAAAATAGATCTTCATCTTCTCCTTCTCCTGCTCCTGCTCCAAGCCAGACCTCAGGAACACCTTAGGAACAGATGTATGACAGCATGTGTTTAATAATTTGAAGAAAGATTATTCTCTGTTTGGTTTTAATATCTGAGTTTTATGAAGTAATCAGTTACCTTTGCATAGGATGGATATAGGTCAGGGGCCAAACCCAAATGACCAAGCAAAAATGTACCACAGTACACATGTAACAACTTGGCAATCCAGATGTGTGCATGTGCGGTTAAGAGGTCAGCAGAATCTAACCACACGTGTAGAATCTACACACAGGTGTAGATGTAAAGTGGTCATTTGTATCAGGCTTGGGTGGAGAGACCTCATGGAGCAATTTCTTTCAGGAATGTTTTCTGAAGAATTCCTGTTGAAATGAGTGTGAGCCAATTGCTGGATTTCTGCTCAGCTCTTGAAGGCTGTGGCTTCCTTTACGGAGTTAATCTGTCTCATATTTGGCCTTCTCCTTCTGCCTTTAACTTGACCTAACATGATTGTCTTCTTCAGTGAGTCTTCCTTTCTCATTCTGCAGTCAGAGTACAACAGTTTCAGTTTTGTCCTGTTTGTTTCCAGAGAAAGATCTGGCTTGATTTGATCTAAGAACTCATTTCTTTGTTTTTCTGCTGGTTCAGGGAATCTGCCAGCCTAGAAATTGCCAGAGTGTAGATTACTAAAATCAGGCTGTCCCTGTTCAGAGAGGGACATGACTGCTGGAAGTTACATTGAAAATTGAATAGAAGGCATGGGATGTAAATTTATGGATTTATAAATATGCCAGGATAAACATACATTTATCTATCTATCTATCTATCTATCTATCTATCTATCTATCTATCTATCTATCTAGAAAACTTCTATGCTGCCCCATTCGCCGAAGCCTCGGGCGGCTCACAATCATAAATAAATAACATAATATAAAACAATATAATTTAACAGTATAATTTAAGTCGCCCTGGCCAAAGAATAAAATAAATAAATAAATAATATTAAGAATTAAAATAACATTTGAATAAAAAGGTCTTCACCTGGCGCCGAAAAACAAATAACGATGGCGCCAGGCAGACCTCTCTGGGGAGCGCATTCCATAGATTGGGTGCCACCGCAGAGAAAGCCCTCCTCCGAGTACTTACCCTCCTAATTTCCTTCACGGAGGGTTCCCGGAGAAGGGCCTCTCCTGCTCAAGGGGCGGGCGGGCTTATATGGATGTAAGTGCTCCTTCAGGTAACCAGGACCCAAGCCGTTAAGGGCTTTATAGGTCATAACCAACACCTTGAATTGGGCCTGGACTTCAATGGGAAGCAGTGAAGCTGACGGAGAACTGGAGTCATGTGACCATAATGCCCAGTCCCCGTCAGCAGCCTGGCAGCTCTATTTAGAACCAATTGAAGTATCCGGACCGTCTTCAAGGGCAGCCCCACATAGAGCGCATTACAGAAGTGAAGTCGGGAAGTCACCAAAGGGGACAAAATGGATCCCTGCTGTACTCCATGGCATAGCTGCCATGGCGCAGAGCCATAGTCCTCCAGCACCACCTTCTGAAATCGGCCATTGAGATAGGAGCAGAACCACTGCAAAGCAGTGCCTCCGACCCCCAATCCCGCTAGCCTATCCGGAAGGATACCATGGTCGATGGTATCGAAAGCCGCTGAGAGGTCCAGGAGAACCAACAGGGACGCACTCCCGCTGTCCTTCTCCCTGCACAGGTCATCATACAGGGCGACCAAAGCAGATTCAGTACTGTACCCGGGTCTGAAGCCGGACTGAAATGGGTCCAGATAATCAGTTTCATCCAAGAGTGCTTGGAGTTGTCCCACCACCACCCGCTCTAACCCTTGCCCAGAAACGGGATGTTGGCCACTGGTCTATAATTGGTGGCCATCTCTGGATCCAGTGACGCTTTCTTCAGGACCGGTCGAACAACCACCTCCTTTAAAGGAGCAGGTACCCAACCCTCCCTCAGAGAAGCGTTAACCACTTCCAAGATCCAGGTCCCAATCCCGTGCTTGGTGTTGTTAATTAACCAAGATGGGCAAGGGTCCAATAGGCAAGTGGTGGGACGTACTCGTCCAAGCACCTTGTCCACATCATCAGGCCGCAATAACTGAAATTCATCCATTAATTTTGGCCCAGATGGCGACATTGGTATCTCCCCAGAAGCCTCTCAATCACTAGTAGAGTCTAGCTCGTGTTGAATCTGAGTGATTTTCTCCTTGAAATGCTTGGCAAAGTTGTCACAGCGGGCCTTTGAGGGTGGAACTAGATCTTTCTTAGGGCCAGGACGGACCAGCCCTTGTACCACCCAAAAAAGCTCCTCCGGACAGCATTTTGAGGAGGCAATGGAAACAGAGAAGAATTCCTTTTTCACCACCCTCACCGCCACAGCATAGGCCCAATAATGGGCTCTTAAATGTGTTTTGTCAGATTCATCCCGTGATCTCCTCCACCTACGCTCTAGACGTCTCCCGGCCTGCTTCATTGCCCACAATTCAGATGTATATCAAGGGGAAGAGTGAGCTCTGCCTGGCGGGAGAGGACGCTTAGGTGCGATCGTGTCAACAGCCCTAGTCATCTCCCCATTCCATAGTTCGACCAGAGCCTTGATGGGAGCACCAGTCTTGTCAGCCAGAAACTCCCCCAGGGCCTTCAGGAATCTGTCTGGATCCATCCAGCTCCGGGGGCGGACCCACACAATTGGGTCCACACCCTTACAGAGGGAGAGGCCGCTCTCGAGCACAAACCTCACGAGGAAACATAAACATATATCTTAAAATATATCCATTTATATGTATAGACACACATTCATTTGGGCGTATTATCAATTTAAATAAAAATAAAGTCCAGTACTATAGTGTGAAAGACTGTGGCCAGATAAACTGTGTGTTGACTTGTTTTAGCTGCTGTTTGGGTGCCAACTGTTATTGTGATGTTTGGTTTGGTTTGGTTTGATTTTGGGCTAGCCTGGGCTGGGCTTGGTTTTAGTTGGTTTGGTTTGGCCTTAAACTAGAATTGGATTGGCAGGCCTTCAAATGGATGACCCCTTCAAACAGAGGACTGTCCTCTATAAAAGAGGACATATCATCACCTTGGCATTTCTAGGTGAGAGCTAGCAGGGAGACCAAAGGCAGTTGAACTCCCCCTTTGCTGCCTTCTTCTTCTTCTTCTTCTTCTTCTTCTTCTTCTTCTTCTTCTTCTTCTTCACCAATGCCCCTCCCCCCCAAAGTTATATTTTCCTTGGCTGTGCCTACTTCTTTCAGCACCCAGCTGGGGAAAATGCAATTAGAGTTGCCTGGCCAGAAACAGCAGCATGGGAGAATCAGTGGGTGGGGAAAGGGTTCGGGTGAGCCTCCCCTTGGCTTTTGGGTTTCAACCATATTAGAAAATGCTTCTCCTGCAATGTTTGAAAGCCTTCCGCTTGCCACTTCGAGACCCTTTTCTCCTCTGTGCCCCATCACTGTAGCTGCCAGCCCCCCATTACTGCTGCTTGGTGCATATCATTTTCAATGCCATACTGAGAGCCTTGGCAAAGCTGCCCAACAATAAGCGGGAACGGCAGGCATATGAAGAGGCAGCAGCTTTTCTTGATCAGCACTTGTGATTGTAACACAGCACTGTGCTTAGTTATATTGATTTGCCTCTGAGAGCTCCTTCTGCCATATAAATCTCATCAGAAATACTTAAAGATTGAGTTCCACAAGGCCATTGTTTCATTATTTCTCCCTTTCCTGAGGGAAAAGAAACAGAGGCAGGAATTCTTTTCTCTGTGTTCCAGCTAGAATGGGTCTCTCACAAGCTTCTTCTAAACGTCTGCATATTTTAATGTTCAGAGCATTACGAAATATGCACACAATCCCACTAGCTCTATTGTGATTATCTTTGTGAATTGTGAATTGTGAATGCAGAGGTGTGTTTATGAGTTTATGCCACAGTACAAAGAGGAGCTTCTATCTTAAAAAATATAAAATAAAAAACAAAGCAAGAACAAATCTTCGAGGGGTATGAATAACAAATATTCTTGACATTCTTTAAGTTCAGAGAAGATGAAGGAGAAAATGTGTTTATTGTTTCTTGATCAGTATAGGAAAAGTTTGGTATTTTAAAGATTCCTAAAATGCTGTTTAGGCTGCAACCTGAGATTCTCTTCCAGTTAGTTTTGTTGTGTTAAAAAAGAAAAAGAAAAATCAGTCCCATGTATGTCAAAGGAGGAATACTTGCTTACCTATACAAGGTATTTCTTGCTTAAAATAATCTCACTCCCCTACTCTCCATCCATGCCATTTCTCTGTCCCAATGGCACTGTGGCATAGTGGTTAAGAGTAAGTCATTGGGACTCAGACAATCTGAGTTATAGTCTGCGCTCAGCCATGGAGCTCACTAGGTGACTTTGGGCAGTCACAGACTATCAGCACAATCTACCTCACAAGGTTGTTGTTGTGGGGATAAGATTGAGAGCAGGAGGAGAAGAATGGTAAGCCACTTTGGGTTCTTTAAAAGAAAAAAGGCAGTATATAAATCTAATGACTAAAACAAGTAAATGCAGGTGGAGAGGCAGCTAGAGAGGGAATGAGATGCTTTTGTGGCATCCTCTGTAGGTGGTGGCAGGATCTTCAGCCTGGGGTTGGGTTTGGCACAATTTGTTGCTCTTCCAACTCCACCATCTAAGGAAGGCGCCTCACCTTCCTTCATGGGTAGACCAACCCTGCATGCCTCTGTGTTTGATACCTACTTTAATCCTTAGCTAAATCTTTATTGTTTTCAGAGTGAATGTTTTGGACAGAAAGACAGACAGACAGACAGATGGACAGCCACTGTTCATGTCTGCAGAAACCTTTCTAAAAACAAACTAAGGACCTTGAGCTGCTTCCTGAAGTTAAACTCTTGCAAACATAATATATTCTAAATTTGCAAGCCAATTATAGATGATGGTGTTCTCTTATTTAATAGAAGCTTATGGTAACTAGAAAATGGTTCCAATATTGTAGGACCACCATGAGCACAACAGGAATGAGTGCCTCCAAAAGGAACCTGGGAAAAAGCAGAAACATTCATTTCTGGGAGAGGGGAGGTCAGTAGAGGTCCCCTCTGTAAGCTCCACTGACCTGCCCCATTCTGGAAACGAGTGTTGCCATGTGATTTGATTGCTTCAGGAACTGGTTGCTTCCCCTTGTGCCAGCCCCAGCACCAACATGGTAGAGATCTGTCTCTTAAAAAAAAGAGGCTTTTCCCACTGTCCACTTGATCAGCTAATGCGGGTGTCAGGGGAAAGGTCACCACTCACAGTGTAGATGTTTGATTTTGTGTGATTGTATATGTTGGTCTATAATCTGTCCAGGGGGCTATGTGGTTAATCTGGTGGCCTAAAAGTCTAATTAATAAATAAATGCAAAGGGAAAATAGCCATCTTAATCAGGATTGTTTGTGCATGTAGGAAGAGGCAGGGTTAATCTCTCCTGTCAGTGATCCTGATGCAGCTAAGGTTGATGAGTTCTATTTCCCCCTTCCAATTGCTGTAGGAAACCAACAATATTGATTAGGATTAAGAAAGTTAGAACATAATAAACAAACAAACAAGAGCATAGCCCCGAAACACACCATGGGTTCTGCAAAGGGTGTTCACCTTTGCACAACACCTCTCCCTGTTTTGATTGGATGACCCAGGAAGCCATAGTTGAGGCTGGAATATTTGGAATGACTGCCAGCACACATCACAGTCCACCGTGGGTTGTATGATTCTCCCAACAGGCTCTTTATGTCGGGTTCCCTGGAAAGGAGAGAAACTTGTCAGGCCTGCAAGCCACAAAACTTTGAGTTGTACCTGAAGAGTTAAACATGAAGAGATAGCAGTCTTCTCGAGTGATCCAAGCAAAAACAGACGGTTGGGAAAGCATTTGGAAAAATACGGATCCTTTAATTAATCAGGGGACATAAATATGGATGTAGCTAGGAAAGCCCAAGTTTTAGCTTGGGATACAGGCAAATCATAAATGAGATGATGCTTGAACCTGAAGAGAATAACCAAGTCACTTCAGACTTCTGTGGAGACTCAAGAGTACAATTCTTGACATATACCGTTTCCTACCCTGTTTGCTCAGGGCATCTTCATCTTGTTGTTACCTTGCTAAATGCTAAGTGTCATGATAGGTGGAACATGTGGGCGAGTACAGGCATCTATTGCTGAGCCACTGGGACGAGACATCTTTGCAAAGGGCAGTTACACAATGCATAGGCAGTGCCTTTGCCACCAGGCCTGCTAGTAGAGCACAGGGTCAACAGCAGAGTGCAGCTAGGGTGGGACTATGTGGCCAAGAGCCAGGGACCAGTAGCCTAGTAGCTCCTGGAGAGCAGCAGAAAGACATCCTGTTTTCTTCCTGCTATCAACTGTCAGAAATAAATAACAATGATACATGATCATGACTTTGCTCTGATTTTGAAGATGCAAAGCTGCATGTGCTTGGTGATGATGCTGAGCTGCTGAGATCAGGGTTGGCAAACAGTGTGATCAGAAACAAAGAAGCAGTAGAAAGGCATGAAAAGGGTGTTCAAGGTGGAGAGGAGGAATATTAGTTGCATAGGTCACAGCTGAAGCGATGTGCATCTGAAGCACCCCCTTGTGAGTTCATCACAGCTAGCTCTAAAGCGATGGAGTTGCACCACTGGACTCAGAGGTACCTGGGTTCCCCATACTCAGTAGCTGCAGTAGCAGGCAGGCACTTAACGTCCCACATGCCTCCAATGCAGCATCACTCCTGTGCATTGGGGGTGCATCCGTGTCAAAACATCTGGAGGTGGGTGACAAACAAGTTACTCCACAGACAGTAAGTCTAGCATGATCTCACTGAGTTCAATAGGAATTCCTTTACTCTCAGGTAAGTTTATATAAGGTAAGTTTGCACTCATAATTATGCTTCATCTTTCTGCCTATCTCTTTGATATGTCATTCTTGTTTTAACGTTCTGCTGAAATAAGATTCTTTAAGAAACAGTTTAGGAAAAAAAACAGTTTATTTAGTAGTATCATATAAACAACTTGTTACAAAAATTGATTTTCAAAAAAGGTAAATTCACTTTGTGTATATGTGTGAGAAAGTACTGCTCAAACAAATGAAAGGGGAAACATTGCACTGAACAAGAAAGAGAATAGGCAAATACGTTGGAGGAAGCAAGCAACATCATGGCAGAAAAGGACCGCAGCCCTGGTGAAAGAAGGGACTCGTCCCATCACTCGGGCATCTTGCAGTGCAAGCCAATGTGTCAGAAGCGCATCCCACTGTGTTGAAAGGTGCGTAAGACTGCAGCCCTCTGGGTCTACCTCGTCTGATCCCTCAGTGGAGAGGGACCTCTCGAGTCATGGTTCCAGGGTAGTCATCCTCACTACAATAAGGAAAATGCTCCTAATTCCAGCTTGAGCAGAGATAAGTGGCGGCACTGCGATGCCCTGGGCCATGCTCTGGCATCCTCCAGCCAGGACAACCAGATGGATCTCAGCAGCTCCTTGACTGCCTGACTACAGCAAGTGAATGAAAAGAAGCAGCTCTACCCATCCACAGACAAAATAACAGCAAAAGCAGTGCCGGGACAGAGATTTGTCTGGAAACACCCACACCTGATCTGGAAGGCCTGCCTCCTGATATTCAGGGCCTTGCGCATTCACAAGGGCAGTGTCACCCGCCCATGTGGTGCGTGGTCCAAGCCAGAGCTCTAGCCAGCCGTGAGACTGAGCCGAAAGTAAGCTTGCATTCATGGTGAGAGAAGCTCCTCGCCATGGAAATCGTGCGGACAGCAGTGCTTCGCCCTGGCTGGGATACAGCTGCCTTGAAGGCAAGCGTTTCTCAGTGCTAATTGGCCAGTGCTCCCATTCTGTCTTGAATGCTTCCCCGTCTCTGCAACAAGGAAAGAAAGGTGACTGGAAACAACCGCACGGAAAGAACAGCTACTCCATCTTGCCAGATGATGGCATCCACCCTAATTTATGCCCAGGTCTCTCCGTTTAATTAAAAGAAATCAATACCCGCCCAAAAAAAAGAGAGAGACATTTATTTTAAAGGGTTGAAAAATTGCAAATCACAACAGGCATTTGCCAAATTGACATAGTCCCCATTGTATATGGTTAAGATGCACATCGCATTTATTATAAGGCCAAGAAAACAAGGGGGAGGGGAGGTGAATTCCACAGTAATTAAAATAATTGAATATAATCATACAGTTTTCTTGAAGCGTTTCTTTCTTTAAAGTTTTGTCAGAATCAAAATAGCTTAATGTTTGCTGTGGATTCTTTTTAAATATTTCTTTTAAATGTCTTTTACCTGAATGCCTAATAATAATCCTATACATTTTTAATAAACACTAAACTAATAGGTCTTAGAAAACTAAATGCTTATACAAAGTGTTATCCGGATGTATTTACATCAATAGTGCAGTCTTGTAGGAAGGCAAGTGCCCACGGAGGCTGAAAGGTTCTCAGTATCTATGCTGGGCCTTCTTTGCCTCACTCGTCAAACCCACGACATTTGGAAGGAAAGGAAATGTCATTTTGCAACCTTAGATGCACACAATATATAAGATCACAAAATTCTAGTTCAAAACAAAGCTCACTAGCACGTCTGCCAATGGCAAAGCTACTGATCGACTGGGGAAAAATGCCTGGCTTGCTGGTGCACCTGCCTAGCAGCTGGATTGTGAGATCCGCACAGATGAGATCGAGCTGCTGTTAAGGGCACTGGAGCAAGGGCAGTGAAGCAAAAAAATAAAATAAAATAAATATCCATGTTGGCAGCCCAACCTGCCACATCTGTGTCCACTCTACTTTTGATTACATATTTTAAAACTATAATTACAGTTTACCTTCCTCAGTGTTTGTTCAGCCCCAGGTTTGTGTGTTAAACACCTGTGGATAACAAGAGAGCCTTTTTCACATCAGCTCTTTTGCTGTAAGGAGGGTTTTAGAAAAAATGGTGTATGTTGGATAAGACCTTCAGTGTAGTATTGCAGTGTCGGTGTATTGAAGATTGTCTCAGCAGTAACTGAATTAAACTGCTAGTACAGGGAATGCAAGAAATCAATGACATAAAAATAACAATGTGTTTCATTCACTTCTAATCATTAGACTAGCTACTGCATTTCCCCTTTAGGAAGCTTTCAAGCTGCTGAAGGCATCAAACATGATTTTCAGTCAATGCTTTCCCCTCATTCATTTAAACACAAATCTCATCATAACAACTTGGCTATTTCCATATTGCTTATCATTAGCAGTGCCACTGAATCAATATGTGGTCTCTCTCGCATAACTTGAGCATGTGTCTCAAGATCTCACCATTCCCTTAGTTAGTGAGTGATAGGCAACCTCATGGTGAAAAATGCAGTGTGTGACAGGAGTGCACAACCTTTTTTGCCCCGGGGGGCGGTCACAATGTTGCTGCCATGAGCAAGGGAAGGGCAGCTGGTGCTGGGGGCAATTCAGTGGGGGAGGCGTGTTCAGGACAGCTCTGGGGAGCCACCTCAAGACTTTGTGCGGTGAGTTGTGCAGTTCTGTCTTCCAGTGTTGCCATGCCTTGGAAAAAGGATGCTAGATGAGGCGATCTGGAATGTGGGCCAGTTCCTCAAAGTAAGGAATATCTGTTCACATGCAGGATACATAGGAAGCCTACCATCCTTCTGTTTTAATGTATGAAAAACTACATTTGCACCCACGACTAAGGGGCCTTATTCAGTTTCATTTACAGAATATGAGAATGAAGAATGACATTTGTATCCACATTTAGGGGGCTGTACGGAAGCTAAAACTTGAACCCTAAATACATTTACTTAGAAACAAATCCCAGTGATTCCAAGTAATGCCTGGGATCACAGTCCAAAAGACCTGGCTCAGTTAATTCTGAGTCTGCAGGACAAGGAACAGCTGCAAACACTACAGCAAGGATTGAGAAACATTGATTCTAGCTACTGATTGTGTATGAATGCATTAGTATTTCCATATCAGGCTATGTCACCAAGGGTGAGTGCAATCCTATGCAAAGCCACTCAATGGGATTTACTCATAGAAGAGGGTCAAACTACATGTTACACTGGCTGGATTGCCCTGTCACAACCAGCAACCTGGCCTGCCTGTCAGAGTTTGTTTTTCCCTTCAAGCTACTGGTCAATCAGGCTCATAGAAGTGAGCCTTTTTCCCCCTGTTGGCACCTTTCCTCTTAGTCTTCCAGGCTGTATTCCAGGAGACACTGCAGGGAGGAATGAGGCTCCTCTCTTTGGTGACTCTCGAGCAGGCTCCACCTGGACCCCTGGAGCAGGAGAGGGGAGTGCCTGACACACACGCAGGTGAAAATGGGGCATCCACAGTGGAAAGGAGTACTGCTGCTCAGCTGATTCCCCCAGGGCTCCCCCACTGGCATGCCCGAGAGAACCCTCACACACAGAAGCCCGAGGGGGGAGAATGAGCTGAGTGGCGATGCTCAGCTGGGGGCAGCCCCACCCAGCTGATTCTCTCGTTGGACCCTCTTCCTCATTTCCACTTGCAAGAGAGCCTTCTCCAGCCCAGAGTTGTGCCACCTCCCACCCTACACTGTTCCTTGGACGAAAGGTGCCCAGATGAGTGTGGGGCTGGGGACACCTCGCTCACAGTGCGTGTTTCGACATGTGGCCTCTGAAGACCAAACAGGCTACACTGCAGTCCCACAACAGGGTTCAGACAACATGGCAGACCACCCATGGTAAGCCGCCACCACCACCACAAAGCTGTGGCTTCTTGCATTGTGCAAAGCCAGCCTCTGTGCCCTTTACAGATGAGTGTGGTCCCCCCCCCCTTTACTTTAGAGTAAGAGCACGTGGCTCCAAGTTCAAATGTGACTGGCACACAGCAGGAGGGTATTAAACCTCTCTCCCCAATCCATTTGCTGCCTCAGATCACACACAGACCCCACACAGAGCTTCGGAAATGGTAGGAAGCCTCAGTTCCCTCTTGAGTTCTCGTTGCTGTTGACTCTCCATGTTGGAGGTGGAATTTTGAGAGACAAAAGTAGAGCGTTTTAATCCCCTCTTCCCACTGAGCATTGTTCCCGAGCAAGGGAAAAACACTGAGGGAAAATAAAAGTTTAGCTACATAATACAGAATGAATGTAATGTGCACTTTGACCTGTATGGTGCAGCCTTATTTTTTCATAGTATTTTCACATGGCATCAATGTATGTATTCACACTTCCTTCTGCTATTCAGTGTCATAATGCATCTTCTTTTCTTATCACTTTGACATGGAGTGTTTTTTCACAGAGTTTTGCTTTTAGTTGCACTTTATCTTACACTAAGGATAAAAATACAAAGGCTGCAGTCATATATCAACAAAGTAAGAGTGGATGCCAAAAGAATCCTATTCGTGGAAAAATCCATACTCATAAATTGCATGGATAAGAGCAAACTTCAGGTGATTAATACAGAATGTGTCAGCCCCTGGAGAATCCCATAATTCATTTTTTATTCAGTTTGGCATCTTAATTTTGATGCCAGTATGTTAAATAGTTTATATAATATTTATGCACAAGCTGTGGGTGGCTTACTGTCATTTTATTGACAAGGCAAAACACTTTGTCAATAAATGCAAAGTTCTAGCTAGAATTGCCTGCTACTTAGTGTCACTGATTCGGGGGTGGTAGGAGAGCACTTCTGCTTAAGCCATCAAAGTGTCACTGAGTTAGTGTAGCTAATCCGAGCTAAATCAACTTAAGCCATCAAAGTGAATTTGCTATATCAGGGAAAAAAGTACAATCAACGCTTGTTCATACAATCTACTCAATGCCTTAAGCTTCTGCAGCTGATTTGGCATGGTGCGACTTAAGGCACGCATTTCCATGGCCTATATAATATTCAATAGGATGCTGTGCCCAATGCCTTGCCAACGGCCCTCCATTTGGCCCAGTCTAATGAAGCCCAGTGCTGCATATAAGCATGCAAAGAGATGAGTGAAGAGTGCCTTTTGGGAGAGGGAGCCCATCAGATTCCCATGCTCGGCTCTCTGAAGCAGCTGCACAGCCCCCTTCCTCATGACTTGGCACCACGTAAGTGTGCTGAACATTCACGTGGGTGCACGCCAGGAAGTGAGCCCACACAAACACTGTGCAAGCAGTGCCTCCTTCCACACACGTGACTTGCGGCCTACATTTGCAGTTCACATGTTGTGGAAGAAGGTTGCCGTTTGTGCAACTGGAGTGCCATGAGTGTCCCTGGAATGTCTCATGGCTCAGCCTATTTCTTCAGTGAGGGGCAAGCATGAGAAGAAGTCTGACCAGCAGAAGAGGGCTGAATTCTGAGAAGGCTTCTTGCAACCCGAGGCATGCAAAGGTTCATGCATTCCACAGGCTTTTTATTTTACCTTATGTTTTCACTTCTGAAGCTATCAAAAATCATGCTGGATCCTGCCCTGCTCAGTTTTGGCTCACATCACCCAGGAGATGCTGGATGTTTCACTTAAGAACAAACAAACAGAAAGAGCTCCTGGCAAGTTGATCAGTAGCCTGGTTGATCTTAGCCTCCCAGACCCATGAGTACATCTACCCTCAAAGTTGTCCTGTACTGACTGGTTAGCTTTTATTTCTTCATCACGGTATTACTGGTCCTGATCATGCCTGGTTTTACATCTTAGGCCAGCTGTGGACAACTTGTGACCTTCCAGGTATTTTGGTTTACAGTCTTATGATCCCTCACCATCAGCTAGGGTGGCTGGAACTAATGGAAACTGTAGCCTACAAATTGCAATTCCAATGCATCTACATGACTTATATTGCACCAAGTTCCTCAACAGAGTTCTCTTCCTGTTACTCCCTCCATAAAAAGTATTTGCTAATTTTCCCCGCAGCTAGATCACCCAAGGTCTTTGGCAGAGCAATAGCAATCCAGTTGTGTGCTCTGACCGTAGCGGGGGGGGGGGGGGGGGATACAAAAACCATTTGCCGTTTTCAGTTCTTGCTCATCATACAGGGTCTTTCAGATTAGTATTCAAATCAGCCTCTTCACTATCTACTATTAATAATATTGTTTCATTTCAAGAGCAGTACCTACATCATTTTATTTTTTGTAAATACTGTACTAAAATACTTCACCTTTCATGATGTATCACTAATTTTCGGATTGGTTATTTTTGCAGCACTGTATTTTGTTCAAGTGACCTATTCAAGCTGTAGATGACAAGATGTACCCAAAATCTGAAATAGTAATTCACTAATTACTTCTGCATCTTGTAAATTGTTTGTTGTAAGGGACAGCCATTGACCTGACTGAGGGTTTGTTCTGGTGGTTTATGATTCCTGTATTTGTGTTTCAAATTCTGACAACTGACAGTAGTTTTTATAAAGGATTGTAAGGGACTTGAGAGGGGCTTCACTTCTCATAGTGTAAGATCTACATATATATTTATTCTACCCTATTATTGTCTGACAATTTTGAAGCTTGTGCAGAATCCCTCTTTCCAAATGTCAGTAGTCCTCCAAGGGGCAGGCGGAGTTGCCCATTTGCAAATATTTAGCTGAAGAAAATAAAACCAGCAAAAGACATGATTCTGCACAGCTTTTCCAAACAGGGGCCTTCCAGATGGTTTGAACTTCAGCTGTCATCAACCCCAGCCAGCACACTGGGAGATGTAGTCCAAAACAGATGGATGGCACCAGGTAGGGGAGGGTTGTTTACCATCAAACTGGAACAGGTGGAATGGTTAGTTACTACTGTGGCTGATAGCTCTAGAAGGTGTTTTGAAACATCTAGGAAATGGATGTCCTACACTTTCCCTCAGGTTTTTTTTTCCATGATAGAGTCACATTTACAGGGATCTCTTTCAACATATTTTGCATCCCTGCCTTTAAAATGTTATTACAGGAATGTAATATCAAAACTGCTCTTCTGCTCTCTGAGAAAGAAGTGGCAAATTTGGCAAATAAATACTCTTTTATAAAAGGATGTTCTAAATACAGTCCTTTGATACCCACATCTTTAGTGTGTGTAGTTATGATAGGAGAGATCCAACTTATACTGGTTATGGCAAAAGGGAGAAGTAAATGGATTCATAGCTTGATTTCTTAGCAATGTTTAGGCTGCAATCCTATGCATAGGTGGGAGTGATACTCACTTGAACTCAGTGAGACTTACTTCTGAGTAGACATGCCTAGGAACACATGAACCTGGTCTGACTTTCCGTGATCATGGCTTCATACTTCCAAGAGCACATGACAGCAATGGACCTGACCCTACAGCTGTCTGAAGCTCCTGGCAAGGTTCCCAAGGGCTTTTGTCATGCCAGTTCTGGCCTTATTGAATCTCTTTTACAAACCATAGAAGTGAGTGCTGCTTGGTTGCTGTCCCACCAGGTGTCATGGCTACAACAGAGGCTTCAACCAGATCTAGAGGGCTGGAGTGCAGATTCACATTTAGTGGGGACTTCACATGATTAATTCAGAAGACACTTTCTGCCTATATAGATCAGCAGGTAAGAACCTCTGCACCCTAACTATATAACCAAAAAACTGAAATCATTAAAGCATATGAAACTAGACAATTGTCAGAAGACTGGATCTACTATAATGCAAAAAGGGAGCATATTTTAAACAAATCATTTAGAATACTGCCATTTTAAAAAGCAGAGAGCACCCAAGCAAGTCGGATGGGACTTATGGTCAGTTTGGTCGGCAATCCAAACCAGGTGGACCAAAAGTCAAAAAGCCATTCTGGCAACACTGTATAACACTCGTTCAAGTTTTTCATACTGTTTCTCATAATCTGAGTACCACCTTTTCACTTACCAGAGTTCTGACCTATTGTCTTATCAACACTTGTTCCTTACTCTGCCTTTCGCTTTTCTATTTACTTTCATCTCTCTCTCTCTCTCTCTCTCTCTCTCTCTCTCTCTCTCTTGCTCCCCCCTACCCCCTCTATGTTTGATTCATAACATTTGGGATATTCTAGGATTTCTACGAAAATCCATCTTCAGCGTGCCTCATGGTTAATATGAACTCCCAGCCAATGAGCTGAATAACACGGCTGACCTCTCTTTATATATGAGTTGGATCTAGATGTAGTCATAGTTAAGAAGAGTAGCACCATTGAAATAAATGGGACTTAGGTTAACTAGAACCAATCAATTTGAATGGGCATGTTCCAAGTATGACTATATCTGAATCAAATGCCATGCTCATGTCCCTTTCTCAATATCTCTCACATTGTCTCTGGTGGAAGGCTTTGCAGGAACACCATACCTTAAACATGGCGCACTCCTATGGCACACCTGGTAAACCCAGTGAGAGCTCCCTGCAGCATACACCAACTGTGCGCTGTTCGCTCCAGCTCATGATTGTCAACAACTCCTATGGTGTAATGCTTTGACAATTAAAGTGACCGATTCAATATTAACACTAATACTTGAATGGTCAGTAGATCATCTAAAATATATTAGACCGTTGTAGGCAGATTGTGGGTTTTAAAAGGGTTATGCTCTCCTCCTTTCCTTCACTGGAATAGCTATGCTAAGCCACAATACTTTCTTACAATGGGGGTATTTAAATATATAATCTGCAGAAAATATGTCTGAGCTGAATAATTAAAATACAGTAAGATTATTTGGTGAACCATAACAGTAAGATAATCCAATTTACAAGATAAGAAGAACAATTTAAACTATTATTCTGTTTCTGTTCCTGGTGTCCCTCAATTTCCTTGCCATTGTGTCTATTTAACTGCCTAGGTAAACAGGATGCACCCCCCCAAAAAAAGCCAACCCTGCCCCCCCCCAACCATCCTTTGTGTTTCCTCATTATTTGCCTCACGGAAGCGCAAATTATATTTGGGAGTGGAGAATGACATTAGATCCACAAAGACTGCAGTCACGGAAACAATTTGA
This sequence comes from Varanus komodoensis, assembly GCF_004798865.1. Classification (NCBI taxonomy): domain Eukaryota; kingdom Metazoa; phylum Chordata; class Lepidosauria; order Squamata; family Varanidae; genus Varanus; species Varanus komodoensis. Next base: position 7,246,994 of record NW_025335505.1, on the reverse strand, counting down.
ACTGGTAGAATAGAGAACCCTTTCAGAGAACTGTGGATAAATAGAAAGAAGTAGCAACGTCGCACATTTCAATGCTGTTTCTTGGAAATGAAAAAAGGCAACATATTAAGAGTCTTTATCACTGTCTGCTCCACCATACATATCGGCCAACTTTTTAAACCGAGGTCCCCAGTCACTGAGGTAATCATAGTCCTGGTCTCCATCTGTTGTCACTGACTCCAAGGAGCTGAGAGATTCTGCCACAGAACCATTGCCTTCATATGCATATGTTGCTAATGAGTCATATGGGGGTGCTGTCGGATCCGTATCATTCTCCTTTAACCTTTGGCTAATGAAATCTCTGACATCAGTGTTATCTCGTACCACTGGAGTCCGGCGGGGCATGAAAAGCGTTTCTGGCACAATGTCTCGGCGCAATTTATTGTCTTCTATGGCTTCAGGGTTACGCAGTGTGCCAATATCAAAGGCTTGGGTGTCTTCCTCTCCACCACCTTCATCGTTGTAACTGACAATGTTGTCTCGGATGTCTTCTTTGGAGATGATCAAAGGCTCTTTCTTCCGTTGCCTTCTCAGGGCTGCGAACAGAACCACTGTAACTGAAAAGGAAAAACAAACCAGGCTTGAGGGAGGGGTTAGTAATTTTCCACCCAATTAGAACCAGACAAATCAAAGATGAATTCTATATTGCTTGACCCTTGTTTTTTACAGGAAGACTTGCCAAATGGAGCACTGCAAGCCTACATTCTCACACCTGAACTGATCCTAGTATGATCACTGTGGGAACTGAAAATAGGATAAATACTATCCTATAAATAGGAATGCAATGGAATTTCACGTGAAAAGGAAGATGAAGCACAGCTATTTTTTATCAGCAATAAATGTTTTTTGTTTGTTTTGTTTTACTTTGTGAAGCAAGGAAACTATCTTTTCGAAATCACAAATGCAGTTTCAAGGCAGACAAAAGGAAAAAAGGAGAAGCGAGTCCCATCGAATGACTAACGCTGAACTCCTGAAATGCTTTGGCATTTGTTCTCTAGAGAAAGCACATAGCTTTGTTTCTTTTCAAGGTGGGATGCCACATTGGCAGTATAATTTAAGGAAGAAGAAGAAACAAAGAATACTTGGCCTTCTTTTTTTCTTTCCTTGAGAAAAACAAAGAACATTTCTTGGTATTCTCCCTGTTGCTTCCTGTGGCCCTTTCCTCATCTCAGTGGTCCCTAAGGATGCTGTGAACATTGATAGGTATAAGAGTGATGAGGTCAGGCAGTGTCTGTTCAGAGGCTAGATCTGGCCCCAGGGCCACCGATTGCCAAGGATAGACTCTGACCTGGGTTCAGCCACACACAACAGCCAGGGGTCTCAGGTGTGAGGATTTGCCTCAAAAGGGATCCCAAGCCACTTCAGAGTGGCTCAGGTAGGCGTTGATGTGGATGCTGATACTGAGAGGACTGCCATAAATTCAACTGGCAAAGATCCTCAAGGCTGCTCTGCTGTTTTGTATTGTTTGTTTTGCATTTTCAAGGAACATGTAGGTCCCACAAATTGCCTTTCTCCACAGAATCCCGGGGCTGTGTAGTTCGGTGAGAAAGGTGAGAGATCACCTGAGAACTCTTACCACACATAAATTCCTAATTTTTCTTTTTTGTGAAGGCATGACAGTGAAACAGTATAGAGCTAAGTGGATGCTTAACTGTGCTCTCAGGCAGAGGCTTTGACTGTTCTCCTTACCCCAGTGCTTCACAAAACACATCTTTAAAAGCATGAAAATGGATAGGAGAGGTAATGCTGAGTTTTGTCCTTACTATGACTGGCAGCCCTAAGACAGATGATGCATTTGGATTCCTGTTGCAGGGAATATTAAGGATTAATCAGTGCTGATTATAGGCACCCTGAAGCAAGGTACTGTTGGGCCCCTGACCTCTTCAGCCTAGAAGAGAATGTGAATCTTAAATCAGGAAACATAAGATGTTCCTGACCCTACCTGAGCATCTGCCCATCTCACCCAGAATTGCCTAATAAATTTGATTGACAACATCTTTCTAACAGAGGCCCTTCCTAACACCTGCTGATATTCTTTAATTGGAGGTGCCTGCCCACCAGGGGTTGAGCCTGTGACTTTTTGCAGGTACTCTGCTACTGAGCTAGGGATCCTCCCTTTATTCTCTACACAGCTACTGGGATGTTCTGTGCACTCTGATAATGAGTAATCTATTTATGTATTGCCCCCATTTGTCCATAGCTGGGCCAGGACAAATACCTGCTGTCATCACTCTCAAGAGCCTGGACTTGGTCAGTTCTTCTGACCAACATATTCAGCATGTTGCTGCTGCCGCTGCCGCTATTGTTATTGTTGCCTATTCATTGCATCCTCTCCACAACAAAATTGTCTTTTGCTAAATATTCGTATCCAATGTCAGCCAGCTCAAAAACACAAAGCTGGTTTGGTTTTGTTTGCTTGTTTGTTTTAAACCTGCATCTTTAACATTAATATGAATGTATTTGCATGGGAAGAAATGAATGTTCAGGCTGGATTCTGTCAGTCACTCAATAACCTAGTTCATATGACAGCAACCCACTAAGAGCAAGGAGCCATGGGGGTTGTAGTGTCATCCAAACCAGGCACAGCTTCTACAGAGTGGCTTGATTTTCAAGCATGTGTCATCCTGGGAGCCCATGGCATGTTCTAGGAGCTATTTGACACTTAATTAGATGTTACATTATCAAACTTTACCCTTCCACTGATACCCAAATGGAACTCTGGAAGAACCTTGATTTACTCCTGTTGAATTGTAGTCTGAAATAGGACAACTGGGGATGTACTTTTTCTGGCTCCACCATCTTTTAAAAATTTAGATTTTTTTAAAAAATGTGTTTGCAGTTATCCAGTGCAAGGTGAGACTGCGCATATGCTAATTTGCACACAGTTGTCAGGGACCAGGTGCCTAGCTATGAATAGAAAATGGCCAGTAAAGGGCCTTCCCAGTCTCCAGCTGCTCCAGACAGGAAAAATATTAACCCCTCCATCCTTTTGGAGCAATTAGCGCAAGTGCACAAATTACCGCTTCATTTACTCTCAACTACCACATGAGTGTCTGTATTGCATAGGGCTTTTCCCCCCTTTCTTACCTAAGAACAATGAAGGAACTGAAGGAGTATCTAGAGACTTGGGGTGGAAGAGTTGTAAAGGTAGAAATCACAAAGAATGGCCAGTCCAACAATCAAAGTCAAAGGGGATTACATTGCTACAAGGGTGATACTGGTGCCACCCACTTTTGGTGCACCAACATTCCCCGTCTTGCCCCCAGAGACTTGACCTTTGCAGGTGAGAGGCAGGCAAATGACAGTAGTGGACTGTGCACAAATTAACCTATATGCAGTCTCAACTTCTTTTCTTTAGGAAACAAATGAGGGAATCGACCAAGCAGGACCACATGTATCAGGCAAACATGCAATTTTGTGCTTGTTGAGGACGGCCAATAAAATAATTTTAAAAGTGCAATTTTTAGGGACCGATATTTTTTTTTAAAAAACGAATGCAATTCCAGTTGCATTTTTGAGGCGGCAAAAATTGCAACGGCGATAAATGAAAAGGGTAGTGATCAGAGGAGGGAGGAAGACACAAGATGCATTCTTCTGCAAAGAGAACTGTGGTGTGTGCCAAAGCCATTTGGAAGAGTGAATGGTAAGAAGGTGAACAACCCACCACGAGCCTGATGGCCTTTCAGGTGCACCCTGCGTTCCGCACAGAAGTAGCCCACTGCCAGCTTATTCACGGGGTGGCTTAGCATGATGTGTGAATCCACCCAGTGAGTCAAATGTATGGAAACATCTGCTTTTGATACTCAGCTTTTCTTTTACTCTGAACTTGTAAAAGAAGCACTCTTGATCCTCAATCAAATGTTAACATAAATGTAAAGCTGAATGGTGGTTCGTTTCTTTGTGAACCCAGCAGCCCTTAGTATTATCTGGGATTTTGCAGGAAAACCAAAACAACAAAACCACAAAAGCCTAGGTTGAAAGTAAAATCCATCATGCAACCAGAAACAAATAAAAGAAACTACCAAAAGTTGTCCGCCTTTGTTTTTTGTTTGTTTGTTTAAAATAGGAATTGTAGGCCACTTTTTCCAGAATCTTTTTTCAGTGCTGAGGATGCGAAGCTTGAAAACACAACACTAAATAAATAAATAAATGAAAGATATCAGATCCATTAACTGAAAATCTTGTATGTTACACTTTTCTTTCATTTCAGCACTTACTTGAGATCCAAATAATTGTCATTTCAAACTTCACAGCTGCTTCCTTGTGCAGTCCAAATGGTAGAGCATGCTTAATAGTGCCTTCTGATGAGGCACAAGCAGCTAACATATAGGATGGGGCAGAAAGACGGTATCTCCAACTGGGCACAATGAAGTCTTTGCATCTTGGGGAATGCAGCCTACCTCTCACTAGGCAATGATGACTCTACAGTCACTAGGACCAGGATATCTATAGCTGATGCTCATAAACTGCCTCAGTGAGCTGAATTGCTTTATTGGCATGTCCACAACATCCTGGCTGGTGAATTTTGGATTATATGGATCTGTAGGACTGTGTACAGTTATCCCAGGCCAAAGTTCAGCGTTCTGTTCTCCTAGGGGTCAACCAGCTGCCTAAGGGAAGTCCACAAGTAGGAAATGAGGCAATAGCATCCTGTACATTATATTCTGCAGCAACGGATATACACAGTGGGGATATGTGAGGAATCCAAATTCAGTCTCCCAAATTCCAGTTCATTAGCTTTGCACTGGTGCCAACTTGCTGTGGTGGAAGTTGAGCCCGTTGAAGAACTTCTGTCTCTAAGATGGACCACAACTGGCACATTTGGTTAACTTGTAATCAAATTTGCACAAGTAAACATTCAAAACCAATGTGACTCTAGCACAGTTTGTATAGAATCAGCTGATTTGTGCAAATCACATTGTGTGCAAATTATGATTTGCTCAATTTGGCTGATCTGCACAAAACATGCTAGAGCCATGTGATTTTCATCTGCTTATTTGCACAAAATTCATTGGTGGTTAAAGACAGATTGCAGCCCATCTTAAAAATGGAAATGCATGAACCCCATCTCACTGAAGCCATTTCTAATCATCAGATTGGAATTGGGCAGGGAATCTGTTGATCCCAGTTTCAGCACATTCCTAGTGGCATTCAGAGACATAGCAGTTCTGCATTAGTCATTTAGCAAGTGCATGTTGGTGTGGTTCAAGGTTGGTGGGGATGCAGCTGTACATCTGTTTGATACCTGGCTTGCTGTGTGGAGGGAAGTAGGCTGCTGGCTTGTAATGGGTTGTGAGTCTATCTGGCAAGTGAATAACTGAGGCAGATAAGTGGAGCTGACCGTACGTATAATTGTCCGCACATTGTGCATCGGTCACCACTGACTGATGCACAAAATACTGATAATTGTACAGGCAAAATAATGGGTGTCCAGCAGCTTGCTAGGATGAACTTCAAAAAAGCTGCATAGTCTATATGGAGTGATTTCACTTGCCAGTTGCATCAGTGTGCAACACACATACATATGTTCTGGCCATTTGCTGGGAGTTGTTCCTTTTCCCCTTCCCCACCACAGAGACCGATTCATGGGAGCCCTTTACCTAGCAATATAATGATGCAGAGGAGAATTGCAATCAGAGCGCCGGTGCTAAGGCCCGTTGGGTGGATCAGTGCTTCTGCATTACAGGAGAGCATTTTGCCTCGCTGGTCACAAGCACACACCCGGATCGTCACCGTCTCTGTACTGCTCTGAATTGGATATTCATTGTCAGATATTACCATAGGCAAGAGGTACATGTTCATTTCATGTCTGCTGTATCTGGTTCTTCTTGTGAAAATCCCGGCTGTGTTATCTGAAAAGATGCATCAATATCATAAGAGGTACGTCCTTTTTGAACTGGTAAAGCAGTTCATTATCTTCAGACGATGGACTAAATGGTCTTTTAGCGGTCCCTTTTAGATGGTCCTATGCATATTTCACTTGTGACGCACACAATTTGCATTTCTCTTAACCCATCCAACCACCATCCCACACATCTACATCCCTGGTATGTTAGAAAAACAGTGGAACAAAAATGCTTGCCAACCTGATTGAAATATATATTTTCAAAAATACTCTCTGCATGTGCAGTTTTACCTTTCAAACTCCCTTCCATCATTGCAGCTTCATAACTACAGGAATAAGCATGCTGCTGTTGCTGTCAACATTGCCCAACCTCTGGGCAGTCCTTTGTTTGGTAGCTGTGGAAGCTTGTGAGGTCAAGGTCCTAGTTATACCATGATTCTGAATATTAAAACCCAAGGACATAGAAGGAAAGAGAATTAGATGGAAAAGCAAGCATACCTCGGTTGTCCTGAAGGGTGAAATTAGAGCTACTGGCTACTTCAGGGGCCAATGCGAATGAAAATTTGTGTCCACCAAAAGCATCATCTTTGTCAACTGCACTCAGGGTCTGTATAAGCTAAAAATTGAAAACAGAATTATGATAGTGTCAGTGTGGCATTCATACTCTTTGACACCAAGACCTTGTGCGTCAATTACCATTCAGAAGGAGCAAAGTTGGAGCAATCAGTCTGTTAGCAGTGATGTATCAGACAACTGAGGAACACAGTATATAACTGGGGTGCAGACCATTTGTCCAGATCTGCAATTGATATGCCGGGAGATGCACTGCACAGAACATGGCTCTCCCTCCCTCATTATCCTTTTTAGAAAGAAAGGGAGAAAGGGAGATGACACATCCGAGTACAAGAAGCAACTCCAGTGAACTTTGTCAAATGCAGTGTCACATTGGGTACTCGAGAAGACACCAGAATAGCTTGATTGCACTTGGCATTCCTGGAAGGAGCTACACTGATGCCTACTGCACACTGTATTAAAAACTATATATTTATTTCTTACGAAGTAACAGAAACCACAGACCTGATCAGCCTTTGCGTTTTCACAGACGAAGGTTTCGTAAAACATGGCAAACTCTGGGGCATTGTCATTGACATCCAGGACTTTGACAAACACTGGGACACGGCTGCTTTCCTTTGGGTTGTCTGCAAAAAGAGAAGGCCAGGGAAAGCCTTTTTCTAGTGATTGTGCCTTTATTACTACATGTAATCATTTCTGTGAGTTAAAAGCTGAAAAGTCATTTGAGTTAAAGGTATAGTTTAACTATGGAATTCGCTGAAGCATGAAGTGATGTTAGCCACCTATCTGGATGGTTTAAAGGGGAATTGGAAGGTCCATGTAGAAGGAAGCTGTCAGTGGTACTAGCCTTGCTGGCTATGAGTTCCCTTCTTCATCAGAAGTGGCATGATTGCATGTACTAGGTGCTGAGAAACTTGGACAGGAAGAGATTTTGCTCCCATCCTGCTTGAGGATCCTGTGGGTAGCTGGGTTGCCACCATGTGTACAGAATGTTGGACTAGATGGACCTTTGGTCTGATCCAGCATGGCTTTTCTTATGCTCTTATGTGCAGCCATAGACATACAGTATTGCAACTGTCTCTAAAATGAAGGTAGAAATTCTATCACCTACACTGACAATCTGAATGTGCTCATCTGAGCCACTCCTCAGCTTACTTTAAGCAAACATAGAAGTCGAATCTGACCCACAGTGCAGTATTACCCAATTGACTGGCAGCCATGGCTTCCCATGGTTTCAGGGAAGATTCTTTCTGAGCCTTGCCTGGAGCTGCGGGGATTACATAGAAACATAGAAACAGAGCGAGTCAGAAGGGGTCTCCTGGGCCATCTAGTCTGACCTCCGGCACCAGCCGGCTCTGCTCATGACATGCCCACCATGTGCACGTCCAGCCTATCCTTGAACACCCGCACCGATGGGGCCTCAACGACATCTAGGACCTCCTTCCACTCTCCCATAGTCTCCTATACATTTTAACAAGGTGTGATTAAAACCCTCATTTGTGAATTTTATGATCTATTAAACATGCTTGGTTGACTGATCTCCTATAGATATGTACATGCAGATGAAGTATAGGACAAGAAGTGTGATGTTTTCGAAACTTCATCTGCCAGGTTGCAGTAAATCACAATGAGCTTCAGGAAAGAAGAAGCAGAGAAGGAGGAGGTAGGAGCGGGCTCTGTTTTAAGCAAGGCTGAAAGGCAGACAGCTGCGCTATATGCCATTGATTTGCACTGTCATCATGGGTGGGGAACTTCAGGAGACCTGGGACCAATTTTGCTCCTCAGACCACCATGGACCACACCTTCTGCCTTGTGGGGCCAACCTTCCTCCTCTATCACTTTCATTAGGGTCAAAATTAGCCCTCTCTGCTTCAGGCATAAAAAGAGGTTAAAATGGCTGCTCTGGATGCATTTTTTAAAAATATATTTGGTTTGGAATGTGCAGCCACACGTTGAGATCCAGCCAGAAGAGTCTTTAAAAGCCCTTCCCTAACTATGAGCAGCAGAAGCAATATGGGAAGGCCTCACACTTTTCAATGCCATTCAGCCACCCCCTCTCTGGTGCATCTTTTATACATGCACCAGAAGGAAGTGAGTGATTGGACTGTACCACTTCAGTCTGCGGGCATGTCTGTTTGCCAGGTCTAAATTCTCATCCTGCTAATAAAACGTATCTGTGAGCAAAGCAAGACCAAAAGCAGTTGTGGAGGGAGGGCTCTAGCTAGCCTTCTTCCCGTTATGCCAGTGTACTTGCAAGGTTGGCGAAGGAGCACATTCAGAAGTGGTCTGCCAGAGAGTTTCAATCCATTCTATTGCCATGCATCTTGGGCTTGTTTTAGCCTAGAAGGTGGATAATTGTCCTCATTCCAAAACAAAAGCAAAAAACATAACAAAACAAAAACAAACAAACAAAATGTGGGAGAGGCCTGAGAGGACAACATCATGTAAAGTTCCTACAAGTAAGCAAAGACGCATGGGACACAGCAAATGATTTCCTTGAAAAAGCTCTGGCAGATCTCCCAGTGAGTTCCAGAAGACTCACTTCCTGTAAACTGCGTTTTGCATGGCAACCTCTCGGTATGAAGTCCGGGCATTTCCTTGCATACTCTAATGCAGCCTTTCCCAAATCTGTGTCCTCAAGGTGCGTGGGAGGGCCACTCCCTTTACCCCAGAGCTGGGTAACACATCTGGGGGGTACCAGGCTGCGAAGGCTGGTCTAACAGCTGTGAATCTGAGAGCTGCATGTAACAAAAATGCAGGGATGTAGGCAATAGGAGACACTTGCTTAGAAATGTGCAGTTATCTTCTCCTGCAAGCAAACTGCTCTTGAGCAGCGGTTATCAGCTATCTCCATTTTCCTATAGGCTTATGCAAACGTGATGCTTCATTGGTTTTAATCTCTTCCCCTTCTCTCCCTCCTTCCCAAGCCTTTTTCTTCAATAATCTATCTTCTTCATTAGTCTATTATAAATTGTCACTTGATTTTTCTCCAAAAAAGAAGTGTGAGTATGTGTGTTGTGGGGAGGATAAAAAAAGAAACAAAAATGAAAAAGCAGAAAGAAGAAAAAAGGAAATAGTGCTACTGTATGGAACAGGCAGCTCCCTCCTCTCTTCCTCTCAATGCATAATGTAAACACACCTTTCTTAGTTATTCATGTAGCATCTATCAAACTAGGGCCTGAAATCCTAAATTTCTCTTGATCTTGGCTTTTGAAGTGCTTTCTGCAGTAGAGTTGCTGTTTCACCTTTCATAGCTCTCAGGCATAGAAAATTCATCATTCAAAACTTGAGAGCTCTCAACTGGAAGTCAAGTGTGAACTGCAAATCTGAATGCTATTTCTTCCTCTTTTGTTGTCTTCTTTGGACTCATGTGTAGGTCAGAAAGGTCCAAATGAAAGTTGTACATCCAATTTAACTCACAGACATTGTCGCCAGGGCACATTTCAAAAAACAGAATCCAGTATTTGGAGAGTGATTTCTCATACACCCCATACAAGGGCATAGAGCCATATAACATGATGGTGGAACTCCTCATCACAATTGCTTCTAAATTTCTTTGGCTGAGCAGGGGTTGGCTAACATGCACATACCTACAAATGTCTTGTTAGCATAAGGGACGTCCTACAGGTAGAAAAATTCAAGGTTGCAGCCCAAAGCAAACCTTGTGTATAACCACTGTTGTTAGAGTCCTTTGAGGGAGTATTCAAACACCCCTTTGACTTATCCATGTTTTGTTACATTGCAACATGGAACTAAAATAGATTGACTTGGTAGAGTTACCACTTGATGTACACAAGATGCACAAAGTGTGAAGGTACAGAATATTTTTATTGTGGTACAAAAATTAAGGAAACAAAAACAGCCTGGCACGTGCTGGCATAAGTATTCACCCGATTTGCTTTGACATGCCTGCATTAACTCCGGTGCAACCCTCCACCTCCAGAAATTGCACTGTAAGTAGTTGAACAGTGTCCACCTGTGTGCAACTCCAGCACCATGTGATCTCAGATTAAATACAACTGTTTCTGAAAGTGCCCAGCATTTGTTAACTAGTATATTTTAACAGCATCAAGAAGACCAAGCAACTATCAAGCCAATTCCAGGATAAATTTGTGCTGGTTCACCAATCAGGGTTGGATTACACGGCTTAATAATAATAATAATAATAATAATAATAATAATAATAATAATAATCAATGAACATGCTGCCCTGGAGCACCATTATATTCATTATTACAAAATGGAAAGAACATGGCTTAGTTATGTCTCTGCCTAAAGAAAGTCATCTGCCAAAGCTCAGTGACTGGGTAAGAAGGGCATTAATTAAAGAAGCAAATAAAAGAAGTAATTCTGAAACAACGGAAGAGTTCTGCAGCCAAGGTGGGATAAAATGTCAATGGGTCAACTATTATTTGGATGCTCCACAGATCTGGGCTTTATGGAAGACTGGTGTGAAGAAAGCTATTGTTGAAACAAACCTGTATCAAATGCCCCTTTCTAGCTGGCCACACAAATAAGTAGAAAAGCGTTCTCTGGACCAATGAGACTGAAACTGATCTCTTTTGGCTTTACTGTAAGATGCTTTGTGTGGTGCAAAGTCAACAGTGCTCATTAGCCTGATGATACCATTCCTACAGTGAAGAATATGTGGTGGCAACATCATTGGTGTGAGGGATGCTTTTCCTCAGCACAGACTGGGAAATGGGTCAGGATTAAGGGCAAGATGGAGGAGCTGAATATAGGGCAATTCTAAAGGAAAACCTGTTTGCCTCTGCAAGGGACCTCAGACTGGGGTGAAGGTTCATCTTCCAACAGGTCAATGACCTTACAAACACAGCCAAAGTAACACTGGGGTGGTATAAACTCAGAACCTGAATGTCTTCTCATTGGCTGGAATCTGCAGCAAGACCTGAGAACTGCTCTTGATAGATACTCCCCATCCAACCTGACCGAGCTGCAGCAATACTGTCCGGAAGAATGGGCAAATACTGCACAATCCAGATGGGCAAAGCTGATAGTGGCTTACCCAAGTAGACTCACAGCTGTAATTGCTACAAAAGGTACTTCTACCAATAATTTCATTACGCTTCCAACAACTGCAGGTTTGTTTTTGTTTCTTTAACTTTTATACCACAATAAAAAAAAACTTGCACCTTCTCAATGTTGAGGATCTTATGTACATCAATGGTAACAATGCCAATTAAATCCATTTTAATTCTAGGTTGTAACACAGCAAAATGTAGAGGCACCAAAAAGGGCTGAATATGTCTGCAAGGCCTGTTATCATACGTAGCGTTGACTTGGTGTGGTCTCTTTGATGCAATAATGTACATGAGGTGTTCAAAAGCCTTGCTTTGTTAGTGTCAAGGCCCTGGGTAGCAGTAACGTGATGAGCTTCTGAAGAGGGAGTGAGAGAGACAATAATTTTGAATACTGTCAGATGGGGCCTGAACTAAATGCAATTCTGATTGGCTGGGGATTCTAACGAGGTAGAAAAGAGCAATTCAAAATGGAGAGTTAAGATATGACAGTTGGTAGTTTCTCTGTAGAGAGTGAAGAGAAGCTCAGTAAATTGATGAGCATTCTTGTACAATCTGGGAAGATGTTGAGGGAAAAAATGAACCGTGAAGGCTTGAATATTAAACCGTTCTTTATCTGGGGCTGTAAGTGACTTGTGAAGGCCCTTGTGTAGGGAACAGGGGGATGTACTATGCAAGAGTCTTCAAAGTTCACCCCAGAGGAACCAGGTAATAAAACTCTGGATACATTTTACAAACCACCAGAAATACAACAGGAATTGCTTTGGGGTCAACAAAAGACTGTACCCAGAGGCTGGACCTAGTTGTAAGTGTATTTGTCCAGGGCTGAGGTTTAGGGAACATGGCCTGAAGTCATGAGAGATTGTTGCAGCAATAATTACTTTTAGATGAAAGCCTTTCAATGGCACAGGGCCGAATTTTGCTGGTAAAAGTTGCATTATTATCTTAATGCAATCTTAATATGATCTATGTAGCTTTTCACAAACCAGCAATCCCACCTTAATTAATTAATTAATTGTCAGGAGGACTTATCTGGTCTATTTGCTCAAAAATGAGTGGCATGTTCATTTTCTTCCTGTTCAGGCACAAACTTGCCCCTTTGTAGCTGTGGGGAAGAAAGTGGGGTGGGGGTTGGCGGAATACAGGAGCCTTTTCAGGTTGGCTTCCTTGAAAAGCAGCAAACAACCAAAGCATGGAGCCTGCCTTCCTTTCATGCAGCCTCACTGGAAAGGGCCTTCGTCACAACAATGGTGCTCATGTACAACTTACTGATCTCGGCAGCTATTACTGTAATGTTGTGCCACAGCAGTGTTTCCCGGTCAAGAGGTTTGGAAGTAAATATTGATCCATTTCCAGAATCAATGTTGAATATTCTGTCCATATCAGTGTGGCGATCTACAGAATATCTAAAAAGAGAAATATGGATATTTAGAGATGGGAGTCATTTTTATTTCACACTGATTTACATTTTAAACTGTTTTTAAGACTAGAAAGAAAAGATAAGTAAATAAAAGAAACTGAATTTGTTGTGTTGGCAGTACTGCAGATTGCAGGATCTTGATATACTTCTTTTTCAATGGCTACCCACATCATCTGGTTTCTTAGTGGTAATGAAATGACCTGTTAGGGTATATGTGTGCGTCACACTGTTTGCATAGCTCCAGATCATAAGGCTGATTTCTCAAATAGAGTACAACTGTGCTATACAGGCCTACGAACATCGCATTTCATGCATACATGCCCTGTTGGACCATCACAGATTCCATAAGCATTGGGTAATACTGGTGGTAGACAGTTGTGTGCGCCAAGTGAACAATCAGACAAAGCATATTCAACCTTGTGATTCCAAATAATAGCATTTTGGAAAGGCTGGGAGCTGAATAAAAAAATGTAATGTCAATCACATGTAAGGTGCCCCTGTGTCCTGCTTAGCAGACTGTCTTCTGTTTGAAGGGTATCTGGGTCAAATATTTTTAAAAAATCACGAGACAGGAGAGCAGGCATTTCAAAACTGGCCATCAGCTGTTGTTCTCACCTGGATAGCAGACTGAGCAGGACACCCAGGCTACCTGGTAAGGTTCTTCTGTGCTGTGGCGAAACTTGAATTATCCTAATTATTTCCACCCTTTTGCATCTATCTATCTATCTATCTATCTATCTATCTATCTATCTATCTATCTATCTATATCTACAGCTACAAATGGAGACATTATGCAAATCCATGCCCTCTTTTATCCACATTTTGGCAAAGCCACAAGGCCACCCAAATCATGTGATGGCTGCAATCTTGTGGCATCTTGTGTAAGTGTGAATAAGCCACCTCCAGTCTAACAGAAGGGGCAGGTCTCTGTATGATCTCCATCACATTGTGGAATCAGTGCATGCATTCAGCTGCCCCTCACCAAACCAGCTGGAGTGTGTGTCTGCACACACCTGCCTTGAATAGGGAAGTGGCATTCACCAACTTCTGGCTAGAACCTCCAAGGCTCCTCATGACATGCAGCCTTGGATGCCCGGGGCCAATCTTAGGATTCAGCAAACAAAAGCATGACTTTCAGCGCAAATTACAGTACAAGCACTACTTTCCTGCTTCCAGCTTCCATCTCAGTGATCATTAAAAAGTGTGTTTGTTTGCAGCAGGTGGAGAGGTGTTATTTTAACTTTTTGTTTCAAGCACTGAAGACATCTGAAGCTGCCACAGATAAGAGAGTGCCTCTTCCCATTGAATTCTACTGGGGAGGCCTTGCTCAGACACCTCTCATTTCAAGCAGTGCCTCAGGCACTTGTCTGTTCCTTGCAGCCTTACCCCCTGCTAAAACTGCTTCCTAGTGAAACCCACCTGAACTTGTCCTTGCTGGGTTTTAGAAAAGCAAACACCACCAGATGAAAGTACTAGACCAGAGGTGGAGTACTCCTGGGCATCCAGATGTTGCTGGACTAAAACTCCTATCACCCTTGACCACTGGCTGATGGGAATTGGAGCTGCAATGTCCCCACTTCCTGCTTGTAGACAAGTCTTTTTGGGTGCATAAAGTATAGGTTACAGTAATAATTCTTTAAATAAAGAAATGTGATATTTTACTGGTGGCTTTAATGAATTCTTGTGCTTTTGCCTGGAATTATTTTGCTCACTAAAACAAAAATGTCAGCCTTAATACCAAACTATGCTATTGTTTTAAAAGCAGGTGAGAGGAGGAGGAAAAGTCACAACCCAATGCTATAGTTGGATTCATGATTTTGAAGCGAACACCATATAAATATGTATCTTGACATTTTAAAAGGCAAACCTACTCCTTTTGCTGGCACTTTGGAGCTCCTTATTTGAACATGCTTGAACTATCTCTCTATCCTTCTAGTACAGAAATCAAGAGTCTGTGGCTTCTGTGAATGGGGAGAACTTTCAGGGTAGTAGATGCTGGTGGAACATTAGGAGACACCTCTTAATTGTAGAAGCAGTTTGACCATTGAGCCAATTCCTCAGAGTGGTGTTTGAGGTCCATGGACACATTTGGTAATTTGAGAAACTGTTTTGGTCACCATCACAAAATGGCTGTGAGGGAAGGTGTGGCTAGTCAGAGGGGCCAGCTGCCTTCATTCCCTAAGGATATTCCTGAATCCAGCGGCGTTTGTGGGAAATGAAAAGGGCAGCTCTTTGGATGCCCTTAGAAGCCACCCCAGTTACCAGTAAGAAAATGCATTTAAAAAGTATGAGGAGGCAGGGAATCAAGAAATGTGGCCAATGTCTACCCCTGACCTAGAGGCCTGGTGGCTTTCCCTTGGACAGCCATCTGTTGGGAATGTTCTAGCTCCAGAAGCTGACCTAGAAGGCTTACAAGACCTGCTTCTGAGTCTAGGATTCTATTCAACAGGTGAATCATAGAGGAATGACACTAAGAAAATCTAGAAACAAATAGGAATGCTTAAATTGGAATCAGTTTTTCATAGAATGATATACCATCTGCCATAAAAGGATGCTCCTGTTCACTTTAGTGTTTCTGTAGTCAAGCAGCTTTGTGAAAGTTCTCCATCAGTGATAATATTCCAAGATAACATGACACAATCTTAGCAGTGCTCTGGATGAAGTGATGAAGGCAGAACTTCACTGTGTCCAGCTCACCTCAAAAGTGGTTGTGTATGACTCAGGGAACACACCTTGATCAGCTCCAACAAGGAAAAATGATAGAAGACAACAGAAGAAGCCCATGTAGTTCACAAAAAGCTTAAAATATGTTGTGAAAACTAAAAAGCTATGTATAGGATATGGAAGAAAGACCAAGTTACAAAGGAAGAATACAGGCAGGTAGCAAGGAATTTAAGGGAAGGCATCAGGAAGGCTAAAGCTGGTAATGAACCTACACTCGTGGGGGATGGTAAAAGTAACAAAAAGGCCTTCTTCAGATATGTCCAAAGGAAAAGACAGAGGAAAGAAGTGGGGGTTCAACTACTCAATATGGATGGCAAAATGATAACAGATGACAAAGAAAAGGCAGAAGTCATCAATTCCTACTTTGCCTCAGTCTTTTCCCAAAAGAAGATCTATGACTTTCCTGATGAAGGGGAAGTATAGGCTTGATAGAGCAAGCTGGCAGCTCAATATTGACAGGCAAATGGTCAAGGATCATCTAATTGGATGAGTTCAAATCTCCACGGCCCGATGAACTCCATCCTAGAATCAAAAAGGAGTTGGCAGAAGGACTTTCAGAACCACTCTCTATTATCTTTGAGAAATCATGAGGAACAGCAGAAATGTCAGATAACTAGAGAAGGGCAAATGTTGTTCCTATCTTTGAGAAAGTGGGGGAGAAAAGAACCTGGGAACTACAGAGCAGTCAGTCTGACATCAATCCCTGGGAAAGTTCTGGAGAAGATTGTAAAGCAATCAGTCTGCAAACAACTTGAAAAAAACATTGTTGTTGTTGTTGTTGTTAGTCATGAAGTCGTGTCCAACCCATCGCGACCCCAAGGGCAACATTCCTCCAGGCCTTCCTGTCCTCCACCATCCCCCAGAGTCCACCCAAGCTCACACCAACTGCTTCAGTGACTCCATCTAGCCACCTCATTCTCTGCCGTCCCCTTCTTTTGCCATCGATCGTTCCCAGCATTAGGCTCTTCTCCAGGGAGTCCTTCCTTCTCATTAGGTGGTCAAAGTATTTGAGTTTCATCTTCAGGATCTGGCTTCTAAAGAGCAGTCAGGGTTGATCTCCTCTAGGACTGACCAGTTTGATCACCTTGCTGTCCAAGGGACTTGCAGAAGTCTCCACCAGCACCACAATTCAAAGGCCTCAATTTTTTGGTGCTCAGTCTTCCTTATGGTCCAGCTTTCACAGTCATACATTGCAACTGGGAAAACCATAGCCTTGACTATATGCACTTTTGTTGGCAGGGTGATGTCTCTGCTTTTTAGTATGCTGTCTAGATTTGCCATAGCTTTCCTGCCCAGGAGCAAGCGTCTTTTAATTTCTTGGCTGCAGTCCCGTCTGTGGTGATCTTGGAGCCCAGGAAAGTAAAATCTGTCACTACCTCCATTTCTTCCCCATCTATTTGCCAGGAAGTGAGAGGACCGGATGCCATGATCTTAGTTTTCTTAAAGTTGAGCTTCAAGCCAACTTTTGCGCTCTCCTCCTTCATCCTTATCAAGAGGCTTTTTAGTTCCTCTTCACTTTCTGCCATTAGAGTGGTATCATCTGCATATCTGAGGTTGTTGATATTTCTCCCAGCAATCTTAATTCCAACTGGTGATTCATCTAGCCCCGCCTTTTTCATGATGTGCTATGCATATAAGTTAAACAGGCAGGGCAACAGTATACAGCCTCGCCAAACTCCTTTCTCAATTTTGAACCAATCAGTGGTTCAAAAAAACATAGTGGCTATTTATTTATTTAAAACCTTTGTATACCATCCACTACCAAATGGTCTCAGGACAGTGATTACAAGAAGCCAACATGGATTTCTCAAGAATAAATCCTGCCAGACTAATCTGCTTCCATTTTCTGATTGGGTAAACTCCCTGCTGGACTGTGTGAATGCTGTGAATCTATCATGACTTCAGCAAAGCTTTGGAAAAGTGCCCCACAGTATTCTGATTAGCAAACTAGCTAAAAGTGAGCTAGATGGAACAACGATCCAGTGGATCCACAGTTAGCTACAGAATCAGACTCAAAGAGTGCTAATCAATGGCACCTTCTGAAACCGGGGCAAGGAAACAAGTGTGGTACTGCAGGATTCAGCTTGGGCCCAGTGCTCTTCAACATTTTTACTAATTGCTCGGATGAGGAAATTCAGGGAACAAGTATCAGATTTGCAAAGGATGCAAAACTGGGTGGGATGGCTAATACCCTGGGAGACAGAAAGAAGATTCAAGGTGATCTTCATAGGTTGGAATGCTGGGCTGAAAACAACAGAATGACATTCATTTGGGACAAATGTCACATTCTGTACCTAGGAAAAAGAAATCAACTGTATTGTTACATGCTGGGGAATACTTGGCTTAACAATACTGTGAGTGAAAAGGATTTTGGAGTTCTTGAAGATCACAAGCTGAATATGAGTCAACAGTGTGATGCAGCTGCAAAAAGGGCCAATGGTATTTTAGACTGCATCAATAGAAGCATCACTTCCAAATCCCATGATGTAATTTACTTGGCACTAGTTAGGTCTCATCTGGAGGGCTGTGTCCAGTTCTGGACACCACTGTTTAAGAAAGATTTAGACAAGCTGGAAAGGGTTCAAAGAAGGGCAACAAGGATGATCCAGGGACTGGAATCAAAGCCCTGTGAGGAGAGGTTGAAAGAACTGGGCATGTTTAGCCTGAGAAGAGAAGATTGAGGGAAGATATGATAGTACTCTACAAGTACTTGAAAGGCTGTCACAAAGAAACAGCATGGGATCTCTTTTTGATCATCCCAGAGTGCAGAACATGGCATAACAGGCTCAAGGTACAAGAATCAAGATTTTGCCTAGATATTAGGAAAAACTTCCTGACTGTTAGAGCAATATGAGAATGTAACCAATGTCCTAGGGAGGTTGTGGGCTCCCCCACACTAGAGGCATTCAAGATGCAACTGAACAGTCATCTGAATGGGATGGTTTAACTTGGAGTTCTGCACTGAGCAGGGCTTTGGACCCTCTGGCCCCTTCCAATTCTGCTATGCTATGTTCCTATGAAATGTTGGAGTCTCTGCTCTAGGCACTGCACAAAGGAAGGGTATTTGCTTGAGCGAGAGATTGATAATTTACTGACATTGTGTACTTGGCAGGTGGCATACAGCCTATTAGAACTTCTTCAAAAGCAACGCTGGGTGCATAAGTAAAGTATCTTTCAAGTAAAGGTTCTTAAGTGATATTGTGCACTGCCAGCATCACTTCAGCATCTGCTGACAATGGATTGGGGCCAAGGAAGCTATTCTGTAGATAGAAGCAGCTCTGTCAGCAGAAGAGGCAGGAGGCAAATTTGTGTGCTTCAAAATATGCAGCACAGAGCTGGAAAACTTTCAGCAGCAGATTTTTGGGTGGCATCGAGGCTGCAACGGGAGGCACAGAGGAAGAAACTCTCCTTGTGCTAGCAAATGCCTGTGAGCACAACACTGGATTTCCCCAGTGCTTTAAATTCACAGGCTGAGGCCTTGAGATGCAATTTGAAAGGTCTGCAGTCAAACTGTGAATTAAATATCATGAAAAGGTTTACATTTAATTTCTATTTTTAACTGAAACCTTATCTTCTTTATGTTTTAAAAGTCTAGTTTTTTGGAATGGTGGTGGTGACAATTGACTTCAAAGGCTGTACGCTAGCAGGCTTCTTACAGACTTATATGAGTTGCAAAGAGAACAACAGTCAACCAAGTCTAGGAGCTCAAGCTGGGACAACAATTAGTATCTCAGACATACGGAAAGCTGGCAGTAGTGCTGTAATCTGGAATTGGCAAGTTCGTTAACAAGATTTGAGCAAGCATCTTTCACATGTTCAGCAAACCAGGGATTAGTGGTGTAAGAAGCCTTTTATCCCAAAACCTGAATGTTGCAGATTTTGCCCAATGCCTATGAAACAGTTATTGGAAGCAATGGAGAAAACTTGTTTACATGAGACTCTCCTTTTAGGTCTGATCCTAACCATTGGTTTTAACTTCTGTGGCAGCACTCACTCATGCTAGGAACTGTGTGCAGAAAAGAGGGTACACTAGCCAAACCATAGCTTCTATTGAAGGAACATGGGGAAAGGGGGGAGCCTTACAAGCAGGATGAATGTTGGGGGGAGTGTTGGCAGCGGCAGTGGAAAACTCACACTGGAAACAACAGGAATTCTGCCTTACCATGAACTGGTACACTGGATGATGGAGAGTGACTTTTACTGAGATCACAGCTGGAGAGAGAAGGTTTACCCATGCACCGTGGTGCTGCTGTTCAAAATCCCCCCTACCTTGGCTATGCACAGCACACGACTTTTAAAAACTCATTCCTAATCACATCGTTAATGTAGCAGCCACCTACCCCACACTGGCATCCTCTGGATATTTTGTGTTTCCACTCAATCAGCCACTAGCATGACTGATAGTCTGGAATTCTGGGAAGTGTCATCCAAAACATCTAGAGAGGGGCTGACACTGCATGTTGCCAGGCTGGGGAAGCCATGGGAGCGCAGGCCCTGCTCCTCATTCTAGTTTTGTGGAGAAAGAGAGAAGAAAGGTTCTCTCTCATCTTGCTTGAGAACTGAAAGAATTGTAACACAGCTCCCATCCCAGTTTTTTCTCTCACAAATCTTCCCTGCATATTAAAATTATGAGAAAATGTAACTTCTCAGAAACCACTCCACCCACAAGATGATTTGCAAAAGAGAAAGTAAGCTTAACACAGCACTAAGTGCTGTGGCTTTGCAAAACGTTAATTTGATATATTTTTTCTACCCAGGCAAAAAAGGAGGAATACAAGACTAGGTTACAATAGTTAAAAGTATACTCTAATTATATTGTTAACCCTGACCTAGAAGGATGCTTTTAATAGGCTACCCTGTCATTGCTTTCATTCCACTTAAATAATCCCAGGTTTCTTTTGATCAAGAACTGCTAATTACAGTGAATTGGTGGTGACTTTGGCTTACGGATCATAGCCTATTAAGAATTAAGTAGACAACATCAAACTCATTTTTACATTTCTTTAATGAAATTACTGGTGCGTGCATGTCAGATTTTGGGACTTTATTCCCTTCAAATCTCAGGAAATTGACAAACTGGAAGGTTAATAAAAACATGCAGATGACACTGGGGCGCTCTGCTTAAATACTGAGAACAGGCAAGGAAAAGGTTAGGGAATCCAAGCTCAGTTGGCATCAGTAAGGTCCAGTGACAGAAATGCATTTATTTGTAAGTGGTCTTGTCCTTTTTTATGCTTTTGAAGAAATATTAAAATTGCACATTCATCAGCATGCAAAAAGGCCCATTTGTTTGTATCTGTAATGTTTGTAAGATTGGTTCCTAGTTACTGTGAAATATTGAAAGAGAACTCAGGACACAGAATTAGGACTCAATGTTTCGATGACTCTGTACCCAAACTTAGCTTAGGGCTGCCCCTTATAATGTGTGTCTATGATGGGGAGGCTGGTCTCTTCCAGAGAAGCACCAAATATCCCCCACACACAGAGTTAGTTGTCAACAAGTGAATAAGGAATGGAAACTGTGTGTCCCACCAGAAGCTTTGAAGCACTGCAAATCATTTGCCCAAAAGTTCAATAGAGTCTTGCCCTACAAGTTGGTGTAAGTCGTGTATGGCCCAATGACTCTGCCTGCACAAGGCATTTCAAACACTGTGCACTATGCTAGTGATAGCATAAATAGGTAGAAAATAATAAAGAATTGGAGTTGCATCTCCCACAATAATATACCCACTCATTCACAAAGGGGTTCTCTACAAGACAGCTCTGAGTCCTCTCTGAGCCAAAGCTTCTGTTTATTGAGGTGATTGTCACACATGGGATACTATGCCTGTAGTAGCCAGAATATGTAGAAAACAAAAAGGAACTAGGATTCCTCACCCCAGATTATGTTTGGAACAACCCCAAATCATATGCCCAATTGTGCAGAGGAGATTTCTATGCAGCAGAGCTGGGCAACATGCCACTCCACCAGGTGCCCACACCTGAAGGGGAAACATTCCTAGAAGAAAAAGCTATCTATAGTAGTTACAGAGCAACAAAAGGATCCAATTTAGCTTGCTTGCAAACTAAATTCTATCCTTTTTATTATTCTGTGGCCACCTCTCTTTTGCTCTCTCTTTTACACATTCCGTACTTGTAGGGGGTTGCAGCCCACCAGGGTGGTTAGGGTATCAATGGTCTCTTGTTTATGCCCATTCTTACATAACTACAAATATGAGATGCAAGTCCTTGTTGCTCTTATTGTAGCATTTAACACGAGAAGTATGGAACCATCTTTCTCTCCTTGCATTGGCGCACATTCTGTCTTCACCATCTTAACATGTAAATTAAGAATCATGCAAAATTCATATCTCTACTTTGCAATTTGTATAAATTTGAGAAACTTTTGCAAATTTAAACTGTGTGTGAAATTTGTACAAATCACAGAACCAAGGCCTGAAATTTGCACAAATCATGGCTCATTTTAAAAACAGAAGCCCATATGCTGGCTAAGCACCCCATACTGAGTCAATGACAATGCATGGTTGATGGAGTAAAATCAACAGGTTTGGCTCAAGAAAATCTGTCAGACGTTTGCCCTGTTTTAGATTTGTCACACATACCTAGATATGACTATTGACCAAATGAGGCTAACTATTGGCTTATTTGCATGCAGTTTTGAAGAACCCTGACCTGGGGGTGGGGGGGATAACAGAAAGAGAAAGGAAGGACCCAGAAGCAATGAAAATGCAGGGAAAGGGCCAAATCAGCAAGTGCACAAAAAGCAGAGGGAGGGGCCATCTCTCTCTCTTGGCAATGTGATCCTTTCCATTTTAAGTGTTGGACTGGTACGTTGGTGTCCTCCATGAGTGACATGTGGGCAACCCAATTGGGAGTGCCAGTTGCCTCTGCCCCCAGTGCAGCTGACACTGAGCATTCCTGTGGGCCTCCCACAGGAAGCGTGTCCAAGCTTCTGCACACATGATTGCAGGCCTTGCCTACATCACACCAAGAAAGGCATCTTTTGTATTCTTTGCTCAAAGATGCCACTACCATTATCAAGTGTTTGTGGATGTGATCTGCAGCTGGCCCACTTCCTGGCCAGGGTTGAGTGCAGAAAAGAATTCTAGCAAGTGCCAGTGAGCCAGATTCTGGCCCGGTTTTCACATCTATATCTTCTACCTTACCACTTCTTTGCCTCTCCACCTACTTTAGAAAGGGGAAACTGGCCAAACTTTTCATGGTTCATTTTGGGAGCAGTTACTGCTGTGTCCAGTGCAATTCCCTGTCAATTAAAACTCTCTCACACACATCTAAATGATAAGTGACTAAAAAATTACCCACCTGCTCGTATTGCAGCTAGGGATGTGGAAGAACCTGTATTGAGGCCAGGAAGCCAACAGATTCCCTGGTCTTGGTTTCCCAGGCTCGGGTCCGCTTTGACATGTCCTGGGTGCCCAAATTTCTGGTAAGCTTGCCTAGCATTTGTATTGAACTCATTAGAGTCAAGCCCCACATGCTGCCCAAGCAAGACCCCTCTTCCATGTCAGGTGTAGCACCTGATGTGTGCTTGGCAGGGACTGGGCGCCACACCACTACTGTGCAACCAGCATCCCATTTCTGGGCTACCTACAGCAGCCTTGGCAGCACTGTGCCTGATGAGAAAGACGCTCGTTCGCTTCAGAAGCTTCATTCTGTGAGCTTTGGTGGACTCCTCTGCTCTGCTCCCTTGGCAAGACTGGGCTGAGCATGGGAGAAATTCCATGAATACTAGAGAGACAGATTCTGGTGAGTTCCATCCAAAGTACGATTGCGGGTGGGCAATTCTTGCTTCCATTTATTTCCCAGCCCTTATAGTGGCACAGATTTCCCTTCCCAGTCACTTAATTTGCAAATACTTTGGGTTTGTTGTTTTGCTGTTATTTTTAGAATTGTAAGTGAACCACTGTAACTGCAGCTCTAAGTGCTCAAAAACAAAGCTGCTAAAACTGTTCATGTGGGAGTTAATATTCACACATTCCCTTGCTGGAGAGTTAGGGAAGTGTTGAAAAGAGAAGGGCAGCCAGAACCAGCCATTGAATATTTAAAGTTGGGAGTCTCACCCTGCTAAGGAGGAGGCACTGTCCTGTATCCCTTCTGGTTTGCCTTCTTTTGCTGCTTACTGAGACTTCCTTAGTTAACAAGCTTTTAGCTTGTTAGCTGTTCAGATACTGAGCTGGCAATGTGACCCTGACAACTGTGAGCAAATCAGCCATTGCGCAGTCTCGCCTTGTCCGTCTGTTGCTCACCGCATCCCACTGCTCCCTCTGGCAGCTGAAATGGACAAGGGGATCGGCCAGGCACGTGGGCACATACAGGGGAGTCATAAGAGCATTCATGTGGAAGACCAATGGAATAATAATGTTGACTATTATTACCGTTGCCCAATTTTCATAAAAATGTGACTCCCGTTGTGCTTTTTTGAGGCTTTAAGAAAACGTGCCAGTGAACAAAAAGGTGTAGTGATCAGAGAAAGGAGGAGCAGACAAGATGGGCATTGCTGCGAAGGACAGTGGGATGCCAGCTCCAGCCGGATGGAGGGGAAGGAGTGGGAGAACAATTCCAGGGAACAAGCATCTGTCAGGCACACCATGGGTTGTTCAGTAAGCAAGCAACCCACTGTAGCTTATTCACAGTATGGCTTCATGTGGGGTGCAAGCAGGCCCATTGTGTTTCAACGGTTCAGATGTCCAGTTCCAGAAGGTGAATTTGAGAGAATTCTCTTTGACTCCTTGGCATTTATAGTGTGCTGCCTCCGAAGGTTCCCTTTTGCCACTGGGTCTGTGAATCATCCAGCATATGCTCTACATAGGGCTGCTATGTCATTCAGGCACGGGATGGACCGTCACACCCAGTATGAGCTCTTCTGCAAAACAGCAAGGCAGTGCTGCCTTCCCGCTTCCTATGCAACGTTCAGTGTGGCAGATGTGGACAGAGGAATAGCTGAGGGCCTGCAGCTGAGCCATGCGCTGATGCGTGGCAGAGCCTTTTGAACAGTGGTGAAGTGCACCCAGGGCTCACAGGGCAGAAGCACCCGAACCTTTTGATTTGGAGAGCAAAGGCGCCATCTGCCAGTCCTCAGGATCCCCACTTGAGTTCAGCTGCAATCCTCAGAGTGGCTGCGGGGAAATGAATTTCTCCAACAACAATCCACGGCTCTGAGTGATTTCCATTGTAATGCAAAATAGTTTGTGGGTGGAGGTGGTTTGGTCTTGAATGGGCAATTAAGATCCATTAGCTTTACAAAAGACCTGCTCCCAATGCAGGGAAATTGCTAGAACTGCTTTGCTGTTTGGTCTCTCCTCAGGGGCGTGGTTTTGGGGACGGCCTTGATGATTGCCTACATGAAAATGTACCACCACACCAGTTCTCTTGAGTCAAAGGTTCTTATGCATCTCGGGAGTCTTAATCGGATGGGCGTCAGGACCGGAAACTGTCAGCTGTAATATCATGATGGCTGTGCCTCCCTGTGTGAACCTAATGCATTTATTCATCAGAAAAGTCATTCAGCAGCCAGCAGATGAGGGGGAATCAGCAACGAAAATGTTACTCCATTGACAACTGTACATGTCACTCAATCTGCTCGTGCCAAAGGCAGATTTTTTACAAAACCTGTTCCTTGGAGAGCTTTTCCTAATTGCTTTCTTAAATACAACATCCTTGTGTTTAATGCAACTGTGAGTTGAGAAGATTTGTGGGCCACCAAGGGCTGTACATGTGATTTTTTTTCTCACTAAGCATTTTCATAATGACATTATGAAGGATTCTTTAATGGGAGATCAAAGGGCTTTCCAACTGACAGTGCTCTGTGCTTAGGCTTTCCTTTATCTTTTTAAAGCTACAGTCAAGTGGGGGGGGGGGGGAATTGAGGGTTTTCAACATAACGTCAAGTGTCTGAAGGTTTTATTTCTAACTGTCAGGGGAACCTGACAAGTAAATGACAAGTAGTACATATAACGGTCTAATTGTGTCCTCCCCTGAGCTAAGAGAGAAAGTTAGAGATAGCATTTACACTTATGATAGTGTGTGGGGGGAATCACTGTCAAGAAGATGAAGCCCTACTCTCTCCTCACAGATCCTGGAGGATGGTAGCAGAGATGGCATCAGGAAGCCCTTCAGGATGGCCTCTTCCTGCAGGCATGCACAGCTGTTCCTGCCTTCTCTTAGCTCATCGACATTATTACTCCCATCTTTCTTGACTTCCTTTGCTCCTAGGATATACGCCTAGAGAAGCCAGTTCTGATGTGATCTGTTGCTGCACGACTTGACCCATTCTTGTCCTTCCCTTTCAGGGTTTGCCATTCTGCCTCTTCTCCTGCTTCTTCTACCTGCAGTCCTCGGCTTCGCGCCTTCCACTCTGAGCCAGCAGGAGGTCTCCTGCTCCCTTGAACAGTTCTGCACTTGCTGCCCCTTGTGGCTGGCATTTGTGTAGTGCACCCTCTCTCCTCCTCAAACCTGAAATTTCTCTGCAGACTTTGGTTGACCCTTCACTCCTCCCTAGCAGAAGTGGAGCCTGACCGAGCAATTCTGGGCATGATTCAGTGGGACATTTTCAGGGAACTGTGCATAGGAATGCAGCCTACACTCAACGCATGCAACTGCTTTTGTTCACCTCATGTGACAATAGCCTCGCCTTCCCTCTGTTGGCTGCCTGCTTATGTAATTTTAAAGATTCCTGGATGAGGACTCGTCTTCCAGTGATGCCACTCTGTGGAGCATCATGTAAGTGGATGTCCTCCACTGCCCCACCACTTCCAATACCATTACTGTTAATGATGCCATGGATGCGCTATGTCCCTACTTTCATCATGGAAGATGTCCCATATCTCAATGCTTTCTGGCATTTATTGAGTTCCTCAATAAACACCAGCTGCCCTGTGGTGTTAGCCCTTGCTTATGCCTGGATTTACATCTCAGAGGGTGTCTCATCTCGATCATTATTCTACCCCTGCTCTTTCATGAAAAATCATGAAAAATCCTTTAACACCTCCCCATGTCAACACACATGCTGAATGTATCACACATGTTCAGCCTTGCAGTTATTCTGTGTTACTTGAGGAGCTGGGGTGTTTCTGAATTTTCATCACCCTTGTTCCTTCACAGTTCCACAGAGGCTCTGCTCTGCTTTACATTTGGCATGCTGCGTCAAGAGGACAAGAAAAACCAAACATTATCCATCTTTGCATTGCAAATGCAGCAACAGCAGTGTAGAGCCCATGAGAGATGAAGAACAATGGACCAAATAGAAGGTAACAGCTTCAGCGACGGTCTAGATCATGCCAGGGTTGAACACCTGCAGCTTCCAGATGTTTTGGACTGTAATTCCCATCAACTCGCCCAGCATAGTCAGTGATAAAGAATGATGGAGGTTTATTTATTTTATCTATTTGAATTATTTCTATACTATTAAGTATTTTTTTCAAAAACTCTAAGTGGTTTCTATGTAAATATTTAAATCACAATTAAAATACCATCTAAAATGCAATTTTAAAGCAATTCAGTTACAACTAAAAAGGTAAAGGTTTCCCCTTGACGTGAAGTCCAGTCATGCCTTAGTCTAGGGGGTGGTGCTCATCTCCGTTTCCTAGCCGAGGGAGCCAGCGTTTGTCTGCAGACAGTCTCCGTGACCATGTGGCCGGCATGACTAAACACCGAAGTGCACAAAACGCTGTTACCTGCCCACCAAAGTGGTACCATTCTATCTACTTGCATTTGCATGCTTTCGAACTGCAAGGTTGGCAGGAGCTGGGACGGAGCAATGCGAACTCACCCCATTGTGCAGATTTGAACCGGCAACCTTTTGATCAACCAGCCCAGCAGCACAGTGGTTTAAACCTCTGCGCCACCAGCATCCCTTTCAGTTACAACTACAACAACACTAATAATATAGGCTGTAGTCTGGAGTGCAGCATGGGTGGACATCCCTTTTGTTGTCAAAGGTTGCATCAGTTCATGGATAATCTGTTGGGAGGTGTGTGCTGGTGGCTGGTGAGACACAAGTCAGGAGGCTGGTGAGGCAGGGTTGGCATCAGGGGTGGCATAACTGAGTCCCTGCCAAGGCTGCCAAACCTTCAGAGGACCGACTGCCAACTGTGGGGCATCCTGACTCTGCTGCTGCTGCACCTCCTTCTCCTTGCGACTGCTGTTCACCTGTCCTGAGTATGGAAACTGTGCAAAGTATTCTTGTGCTCTCCATCTGAGCAGATGTATAGAATGGACCCAGAAAGGGAAAGCCACTGGGGCCAGAAATCAGGAGGAGATGAGCCCACTGAAAGCATCTTGCTCCAGGGCCCTGCAAAACCTGGCACCAGCACTAGTAGGCAGGACCAAGCCAAGGCGGAGTGAGTCACCAGTTTTTTCTTCCTCCTCCTACCACTTCTTTTCTCCCTCCCCCATGTTCCTCCTCCCCAACAGTCTGTAAAGGAGAGCACAGATGGTTTTTGCTAGAAGTCTAAACATGTAGAACAGTTCTGAAATGATACTGAAGATGGAATGAAATTAATACTTGAACCACATCGTTCACCCTTGCAGTGGGGCATGTCCATGTGGATGGGGCAGAGGAGATACACATCAAGCACATGGTTATCTGTCTGTGCTTGCAAAACCTCCAGCCTGCACTGACCAACTGCCAACCCATCCTGTTCACAAAAGCAAGGCAATGAGATCTGTGCAGCTTGATTCACAGTGCAGTGGAATGCAGGAAAGGAAGGATAACCTGCATTTGGAAGGTATCTACTTCATTAGCTTCCACATTAAAATGAAAGCACAAGAACTTGTACCTCTGGATAAGGTTAACCATCTACTTTTATCTCATTAATTTCAGTAGAACCTAAGCTATCTCTTAAGTCCATCCTTCGTTCATGACCTCCTTCACACACTTCTTAGGAGACCTCTTACTGATAGATCCTTATTTGCACTCCAATAAACTATTTCTAAATTTACATTTCAAAGCAAAATATATCGGAAATATCCCTTTATGGTCATTATGACTACATCTATCCAAAGCTTTATGTACTCTCTGCTAAAAAGAAAAAAAAGGAAAGAAAAAAGAATTCAACTCGCTCAGTAGCTCTAGGGATAAAACAGGTAGCTGTGCTACATTGTCATCCTTAACAGTTGATGGCATTTTAAAACCACAATAATGTTAGAGGTCAATAATTAAAAAAATGAAATCATTTGTATGCTTACTTGATCGGGTTCTTTGCACTGTCAGGGTCTCGGGCAGACACGCTTCCTATAACTGTGTTTATCTGGACATTTTCCTTTACTTCAAGTACATAGGCTGGCTTGCTAAACACAGGAGGTTCATCAATATCCTCCACCTGGATTCTGACAGTCGTGATGTCTTTGAATGGCCCAAGGTAGAGGAATCTGGGATCCACATGAGGATTGCTAGCCTCCACTTTCAGAGTAAACTGCCTCTTCTTCTCAAAATCCAAAGCCTGGGAAGAGAAAATGGGACGTGTTAAAGAGAAAGCAATGAAAGCCTTTTCAGAGAGACTTGACATTGAAATAGGCACTACAATGTATATGAGCTCGCATACATCATGCGGCTCAAAGCAAACATTTACAGCCCTATCCTATGTACATTTACACAGAAGTAGCACTCAGTCTAGGGAATGAGCTGACATTGACCAGAGTGGGGCTTCCTTCTGAGTAAACATGCATAGGATTGCATGGTATATGCTTGTTTTGATAGGAACTCCAGGGGTTTCATGGAGTTTTATTCATCCTCATGGGGTTTCAGGGCATCTTTCTAACATCCTTTGCCTAATCCCCATCAGTGGATTGGTGTATGGTCCAAGAGTGCATCAATCCCAGCCATATGAATGCATTAACATACAGTGTTCATCAGAGGCGTCATAACCCTGTTGTCTTTGCAGTCCCTACTGGGACACCACAAAGAGGGGATGAACGGAGCCCTCCTGGGCCAATATACATGGCTGGTGATCCCAGTTCCATTTGGCTTGTGCAGCCCTGTACTAAAACTGCTGCTGGTAAATGGAGTATAGATAACAACTTTCTTGGTGGAGGTCCTTCTCTTGGGACTAACACAGGGATGCAAAAGAGCCAATGCGTATTTGAGATGTCCAAGATAACAGCAGTAACAGGGCCTATAAAAACCAGCAGCCAAGAAGAACCATGTTCTTCCCTTAATGGCCTTAACGGTTCTAATTTCAGATTAAACCTCCTTGCACAGAGGCAGCATGAATGTGGGGCAAGCTGCAGGAGGAGAAGGGTCACAGTACATTGTGCACTTTGTATCAAGAAAGTGGTTATGCCGCAGAGGCATTCAGTACAACAACTGAATCCTGAGGTTGTGGTTGGGTTCAGGCTTCCACACAGAATAAGAGATCCTTTGGACCAGGTGCAGGCACCAAAGCTGTAGAACACAAATCCTCTCTTGCTTGCACAGGTTACCAGTTTATTTCCAAGCCCAGTTCAAGGGGCAAGTTTGGAGTTATAAAACCCGTCTTTTTGAGCAGGGCAAGAGGCTTTGGAAGAGCTCTCCAAAGTGCTGAACCTCTTCCTCCAAAGAAGCGCAGGGCACCATGGGCAGCTCCTACAAAACTGAAAAAAGCTTAAATGGATGAGGAGCCCCACCACACAGGAATCAGCACAATGGAACGCCTTGGTGCGTTATGGACCACTTTCTCCCATAGGTATCTACCCATCCTTTCAGGTGATCCATAGCAATCCTTCCTGAAGTGCCCTCTCATTCTGAGGCTACAGAGTGTCAGTGAGAGCGGGGGCTTTTTGATGGTGGCTCCCAGCTCCATGCTGCTATCTTTTCTGCATCAAACTAATACATTTCTGTTTTTAAAATCTGTTTGAAAATCTGTTTAAGTATTTTCAAATGCTATTTTTGTTTGATTGTTCTGCTTCCTATAACTTGCTTTTACTTTTTCTGCATGGGACTGTGTTTTACACTGTATCTTCATGCACATTAGTTTGTATGGTTGTTGCAGCAGCTGATGCTGTGTCATGCCTAGAGAAAAAATGAGGCGCATAATAAATGTCATGCATAGCTAATGCATAGCTTTGCTTTCAGTGAGAGTCAGAACAATCAATACCTCCAGTCAGTTCAACAGCTACAGGTTTTGCCCAGTTTTACTCCCAAATAGGAACAGGACTCCCTGTCTAGTTCTGAAAAGCCCCTGGCCTCAACACAAGAATCTGATCTGAACTGGGGCTGTGTGCCTACTCGAGAGTAAAAGTGAAAGCAAAGCCATAGCCATTGGAAATATATTTAAGGTGATATGCGTTTCAGCCCTTCAGGTCATTCTTTTGGGACATTTAGTCATGATGCTCAGGGAAGGAAAGAAATCGCTGCAAGTACCTTGCCTCTGAAGAAAAGTCCTTTCATCTGAGTTAATTGTATTCTATGAAAGCTTGTTAATACCATGGTACCTTGGCTCACGAATGCCTCAGTTCAGGACCAAATCAGGTCGCCAACAAAAAAATCATAAAAATTTTGACTCAGGTTGCGGACCCCACATTCGGTGGTGACCTCAATTGTGGCCGTCTCCCCAGGCACCCAAGTGGCGAGATGGCCATGACTGCAGTTGTGGTCATTCAGGGAAGACAGCCACAGTTGTGGTTGCGCTCGGGGGGGGGGGGGGGCGGGGGGATGGCCAAGATTGTGCCTGTCTTTCCTGCACAAGCCCAACCATGATCTCAGCCATCTCCCCACCCCAGCACAATCACACCCATCTCCCCCCCAAGCACACCCACGATCACACTCGTCTCCCCCCAAGTGTGCCTGCAATTGCACCCATCTATGGCCACTATCACACTCATGCTGGGGGGTGGGGGGAGATGGCCGCAATTGTGCTCGGGGTGGGGGGGGGAGATGGCTGTGATCTTTGTTGTTCTTTGTCTCTTTGCTTCATTTTTTTCTGATTAAAAAAATAGTTACCGAATGGATTAACCTTATTTACATTGAACCTTATGGGGAAATTTGACTTGGCTCATGACCAATTTGCATCACGACCAGATTAAGTTCATGAACCAAAGTACCACTGCACATTTTTCTTTTTTTTAAGGAAAAGCCCTGAAGGAACCTTTTATCAGTTTTATCAAGATCAGTTTTATCTTGTTCATCTCCCTCTTCTTCAGGGGAAATAGTTGAATTGGAAATGGGAAGGAGCATGTGTTTGTGTGTGTACATATGAAAGAAAGAGAGAGAAAAACTCATTCCTGGAAAGGTCAAGGCAAGGAGAAAGTATGCTTGGGTTTGGGCTGCTATGAACCGAATTGTTTCCTGCAACCACACTATGGATTGAAACCTCACAACATTGGCAGCCCCAGTAGGACCTCACATTAGAAGTTTACTGCAATTACTCTGTGGCTTTGTGTTTCTTCCTTTTTTCTGTGCATGTGTTTGTGGCTTTCCTCTTGTTTTGTGTTCTCAGTGGGTTTTCATTGATTCTTGGTTTTGCTGAAATTGTAAAAATCAAATAAATCCATACATACATAAAAGAGTGCTCACATATGCAAGTAGCCCCATTTTGAATAATTCTTTCAGCCTTACTGTGAAGGCTTCAGCTGAGGAAGGTGTTTGTGAATGCAATGCTGCTAACACTACTGTTATAGAAATCTTGCATGTTCAGAACTGGGGTAAAGCCCTACTAAGAGAATGTGATGTTGTCAGAAAACATGTTTCCCCTCAGAAAGAAATTCAATCTTTCACCTCTTAGAATGTGATAATGGCTTTAACTCTATTCAAGTCAACAAAAAGATTCAGATCCCCCCTGAATTATGTCAAGATATACTAAAAGAAGTTTCAGGTTCACACTCCTACCTTTCTGAAATGAACACTTTCCCACACAGTTCTTGACTTAAAATAACATTTCCTTTCAAATGAGAAAATAAATTGCTCACTTTGAATTGTCTTCCCCTTTCCCTAAAAGCATCTACCTGATAAATGGACCCTGTGTGTGTGTGTGTGTGAAAGCCATATGCTCAGACATTGTTTGTTCCCCACAGAAAATGCAACTGAAGATGTTATGTGAAGTCAGAAGCAATTGAGGGTGACATTCAGTAAAATAGTATGGCGAGAATGCTCTCGCGTTGTGTCGAGTGATGAGATAACTGTCGTTTGTTGGATTTGATGGCATGTTTATGAGCACAGATGGGTCAGCTGATGTTCCTAGAACAACTAGCCCAAGACCATGTTTGCATCAATGACTTCTGATGTCTTACGTGATGTCTCATCATAAGCACTGCGGGTGTCTACACAGTTCTGACACAACCTGCATGCTTGTTTGGGGGCTGGAGAAGTAGTTGGTAGTTGGAATGCAGTCAGTGGAAATGGACACTGGCCTGACTAGTATGACTGGTGCCTTGAGGAACAGAGGAGGGTCCTAATTGGATGCTATTTGCTTTTTGGTAGACAGAAGCTTCTCTTCCAGGGCTTTGTTCCTCACGAAGAAGGCCACCCTGGGGAAATGGAGGAGCTGCGTGTGAGGTTGGCACATTCAATTTGACTGCATCATGCAAACCTGGGGCTAGAGAAGACACTGCGCAATCCCTTAAACTGCTCCAACCCCCATTCTGATGCCTCGTGCTGCATGAAACCTGGCCAAAGGGTGATTTTCAGAGCCAGACATGAAATTTCCCCTGCCAGTCACACAATTGACTGCTATCACAATCCAGTCCTATGAGGCATTTTTGCATGAACAAGCTGTGACAGGTGTTGTATTGGGAACTACACGCACAAGTCCATGTTTGCAAATCCATACTATGTTCCTTCTGCATTGACTTGACTTGCCCTAATGCAGGCTGATATCTGCAACCTTATCGAGGCTGCCAGATTGGTTGCTGTAAATAAGATGAGTGTGACTCTTTCTGACAACAAGAAGTGTCAAATAATTAGATGATTCCCACCCATGATCTTACAAGCTACTGCTCTTAAAATGCAAAACAAAGAACCATGAGAGAGGGAGAGAGGGAGGGAGGGAGGGAGGAGATGGTATGCTAAAAGAAGATTTAATTGCATTCAATGGAAAGGACAGGATTCCAGTATGCTTTTACATGCAATACATTATTGACATTATGTAGTGTTTGTTTGTTTGTTTATTTAAAATATTTATATGCCATCCTGTTGCAAAAAGCCTCAGGACGGCTTACAGCATAAAATATAACATAAATAAATTCCTGACCCACACTGGCTGCAGTTAAAAACATAGGAAAGACAATATTAAAACTTATTAAAATATTGCTAGTATTGGTGTTCACCAGCATCAGTATGAAACCTAGCAGTAGTTGCAAAAAGTGTCATTTCTGACCCCAGAGAGAAAAGCTTCAGGCAAGTCAAAGATTGCCTATGAAAGGCCTTTGTTCTGGCTGACTGTTTCCCCAAAGAGGGTTAAGTCAACATAAGAATGGCTTTCATATTTCAGCTAGCGAAAGTTCAGCTAATTTAAGATTTAATCCTTCCTGAGGCTATGCGTAGCAGTAACATCTGCCTTAAAATGTTTGCCTTTTGACCTTCATTCTGCTTAACAATAGTTTGACCTAAGAACTTCAAACCCCTCACAAAATGCTGTCTCTCAATAGATTTTAGCTCACACTGTTGGTTTTCAAAAAAGACTAGGTTGTCCTGCAATTAGCCTTCTTTTCTACCTCTATCTGGGATACAGAACTACTTTTTTGCAAATGTGGGGCCAATCTGTTACCCCACATCTCGGTTTATAAAAAGAAAGCTGTGAAAGCCAGGAGGTGAAATTTGAGAATTTCTTTTTCTACATGCCTTTTGGCAATGTCTTGGATGGACTGGATTGTAGGTTTACTTATTTGTAAATTACAGAACAGAATGTGAGCTGAGGTTAGACCTGCTATCCCAACATGTGGGATGCATTCAATGGTGTTTGCAATGCAAAGTGGTACAATAAAGTATCTTAAAAGGCGCACCTTTTTTACTGTTACGATGCCTTCTTGTGTCTCCTCATCAGTGACAACACCAAACATTTCAGAGCCATCCCCTTCCAGGATGCTGTATTCCATCTCTGCATTGGAGCCCACATCTGCATCGGTAGCCTTTATCCTGCCAACTGGGGAATCAGGTGGGGTAGACTCTGGAATTTTGAACTGGTAAGCACCTGAAGGTGAAGAAATAGAAACTTTAGCCAGGTAATTAGAAATATTTGGAATCCTTCCCTCTGCCCCTAAAAAACCCTTTCAGGCATGTACAGATTTAGATATACTGTCTTTACCAGTATCTGCACTGTTTACAGCGACTGCTAGATTGGTATACCTCCAGCTGTTTGCAGGACTTTCTGGCTGCTAGATGCTTTTAGTGACACACTTCTGTGTTTCATCACAGCCTGATTTAGTGGAAAACCAGGTGCTTATAAGCAGCCTTTCCTTCTAAAAGTTTTGGACTTCATCATCCCTAGTTAGCATGAGCAATGGCCAGGAATGGTAGGAGCTGTAGGCTAAAATATCTGGGCAGTGTTAGGGTGGTGATGGTTGCTATGAAGGCAATCATTTGCCCATTATATGTTACATATGACCAGGCATATGTTTGAAGGGCTGTTAAAATATGCTTTGCTTCCAATATAAGTAGAACTTGCACAGGATCACAGGAAGAAAAAAAAAATCCAAAAGTGGCTGTGTTGACCATAAAAAGTGCAAAATTTGTATTAGTGTAATGCTGTTATTAGGTTAACCAAAAGACCATGCCATAGTGTTGAACCTGTGCTGGAGATCAGTCTTGTAAAGTTCAGTTTAAAGACCAGAGTGGATAAAATGCCCAGTGGACACTGGAACCACCAGAAACCCACATTCTCATTTTTCCTGTATCAGTTCAACCAAAAGTTCACAAAAACTGCAAGCATTTTTCAAAAGTGTAGGCATTTTGAGATCTCCAGATCTTTTCTTTTCATCAGACAAGGTGTTACCAATCATGGGGACAGGGGCTGGGGGCCCAAATGGATACAGAAAGAAAAGTAATTGAAGGGGAAGTCAGAGTGCCTGCATGTTGCGAGGGGGAAGAGGATTTGGTGGACATTCAGACTGGTCTGTGCCAGTCTTTCTCTTTTACCCCTACCTGCTTTTTCTAAATTGGTGCTAATGAAGAGATGTGGAAGCTTTGAATATTGCACAATTTGGGAGAACTTAGGTTGCTGTGGTAAAGGAGTTACAGGAATATGAGTTTCCAGTGTTTCCAATGTCAATGATCCATCAGGGTTTTCCTTTGAACCTTAAAGGGGCTATCCCAGACATGGATGCACACAGCATTCATGCCACCTGAACCATCCAGAATGGTTAAATAGCTCCACTGACATTTCATAATAGGAAAACTGTGAGATCAGTGGCCCCCCAGCTCAGTAAAGTCTATACTGAGTGGCACTGACTCTCCAGGGTTTCACTGACTTGAATGTGGTTAAGAAGCCAGTACTTTACCTGGCCCTATTCCGTCCACTCATCTCCCTGCAAAGAGAGGGTAAATAAGAGACCATCTGACCAGGTAGATCACGGCCGATAGCTTTGCCAACCTGCTGTATGCCTTTTAACTCTGTCTGCTGTGGTCTTCTTGTTAACAAGCCACACTACAAATGATCCAAAGATACTGTCTTGCGGCACCTTTCAGTCCTAATGTTTCTGCATCATTGCCACAGAATATGCAAGCAGCCTGTGGCTAGAGATGCATAATTCTCTTTGAGCCATGGAGTTGCATCTCACAGGATGGCCTACTCTTGTCAGTAGGAGTTTCCTGTTGCCATATCCACAGGTCAAGCTTTGCCCTATAGGCTAATGTTTGCCCTATATTGTTGAGTTATTTCTCAAATGGAAAAAAAATCCAATCACATTTTATAGTACACAGAATGTGGCATAGTTATGTGTCCGAGATTATTTTCCTTGGAAAGAGAAGCATTTGGTACAGTCCTCCTAGCTACCAGGACTTCAGAATACATCACTAACAATGTAGAAATGAGGACGAAGTGACTTCTGCCAAGCACATACTGTAGGTGTAATTGAGACTGATATTTTTGTTTTCTCCACTGCAACTGCACCCATCTTAACTTGAATCAGGACAGCACATTCCAGAAAGAAAGAATCAAGTCTATCTCCACCCATTTCCCCCCTAAACATTGGTGTGACTTCAGTGGCATCTAGGTTGGCTATTTGGCTATTGAACTTTGCACCTGTAAGGTTCACAACCTTTGATTGTGCAACTGATCAGTGGCTTTAAGTAAATAGGTAACTTAATTTTCCTTACTTTGGGGGAAGCGGGGTGGGTTGTCATTGACATCAGTCAGTGTGATGTTCACCGTGGTGGTTCCTGATAATCCGCCCATCTGGCCTCCCATGTCCTTGGCTTGGATGACCACCTGGTACTGCTCTTTGTTTTCCCGATCCATATTCAGCAGAGCTGTTTTGATGATGCCTGGGAATGGGAAAATTGAAGACACCATTGAAGATACTGATGTATTGTTGGAAATACTTATATTCAGTAGCTGGAATGCATTACCTTTCTTCCTGCTTGGAGCCCCCACCCCCGGTATAAACCTGATATTAAAGGATGGAATGAATTTTCAGATGTCCTTTCCAGGGATGGAGAGATCAAGCAGCATGCTGAACGGCCCCTTTCCTTCAGTGAGGCAGCCAAGTAATTTTACATGTTGGACTTTGTGGTCTTGGGATTCCCACCTCTGATATGGCATTGGATTATTATTTCACTTACTTCAAGATGATGTAGAGGAGCTTGGGACAACTTCCCTGATTTCCCTGAGAACTGATATTCTGAGCCACAAAGTGGAGCTGTGAGCTTTCACTGTTGTAATGTGAAGTATTTTGGGGAGGCTTGATTTGAATGAGCAGTTAGGACCTATTGGTTTTACAAAAGACCCTCTCCCACTCAAAAGGAAACCTCCAGAACTTGGCTGTTGACATCGACCATTTTTGGATTTGCATGCTATGGTGGCTGTCACGACAAGGGCCTACGCTTTCAAATCTTCTGTTGCATTGCTAGCAAGGAGTACAGCATTTTGGAGTACTCCTGCCTCCTCTGCCCTCTTGACAAACCATGACTGTACTTACTCTGATAATTCAATTTATTAAAATTAATAACTAAATATAAACCCCAGCCTTGTCCTCTTGACTGAGCAGTGGCTACACTTAACCTGGTGTATGTATTTAACTGTTCCCAAGTTGCAGCAACTAAATTGCAGCCTTGTTAGCATTGCTACTTTTCTGAATGGTACTTATACCAGCAATAGCAGCCATGGGAAAGAAGCATAACTGTTTCACATGGTGCTTTCATCAGTCTATCAATCCCATGATAAACTGTTTTGTGAAATGGCAAGAATGTAACTCAGCCCACACAGTTGTTTCTTGTCCTATGTGTGCAAGAGTGTTTTTCCTCACATCCTTTCTGTTCCTGCAGGCTTTATTTTGACATCCTGGGCAAAACTAATGAAGCCAAAGACAGAAAAAGTACTTGAAAGACACAGTGCTACACAGTAAGTGTAAAAGGAGTCTGTGAGCTTAGCTCAGGCTGGAAAATATTTCTGAGAACAGCTGGATTTTATACTTTAAAAATGGAGGCACCAGGATCTC
Organism: Varanus komodoensis; assembly: GCF_004798865.1. Lineage (NCBI taxonomy): Eukaryota > Metazoa > Chordata > Lepidosauria > Squamata > Varanidae > Varanus > Varanus komodoensis. The sequence continues at coordinate 7,208,770 of NW_025335505.1, read as the reverse complement.
CCCTTTTTTGTCCCACAAGTTCTAGGGGTGGCAGAAGATTCTTGCTCTAATTCTGTCCTGGGACTCTGAAAAATGCAAACTCTAAAACTTCATCAAGTTGCCCTCCCCTTCTTTCTCCCTTAATTGCTCCTTTTTATTTTAGTATATCTGACCTAGTAAAGGGATCCCAAAATCCCAAGAGTTTGCACACTTTGGTTGCTCTGATAAAGGCATTGCACTTTATTACTTGCATGAATTCTGGAATTAAATAGAAAGCAGTTCAGCAGCACCTCACTATTCTTTCTCTATATTTAGAATAAGAAAGTGTGATGGGAGAAGTAAGCTAACAACACACACACAGAGCAAGAGACAGCAAAAACAAACTGCAGCTAGCTTTCCTTAGTCATCTAGTGACAGACTTGCCCACAGATTTTTTCCTCAGTTTAGCATGATCAAGTTCTAAGTGCTTTTGTTTATTTGGCCTCACCAAATAAACACAAATAAACAACTCCTTTTATACATGCAGGGGAGACATTAGAGGAGGCTTTAGGAAAACCCAATATCTGCAAAAGAAAATCTTTAGAAAAAGAAATCCCAAGTGTGGGAGGCAGGGAGGGCAGGCACTCCCAAACAACCCAAAGAGGACTGTACATGCTTAATGGCCACAACACTCTGACCGATGAGGCAATTTGGAGGGAATTAAAAATGGGGCTGAGGGGTAGCACTGAGGGCCAGGATCTGAATGGGGAGCATTTCCACAGCAATGTTTTGCTGAAGATCCCAGTAAAATCTGGTTCCTAAGGATTTGTCACAATAACTTTCCCAAGTACTCTCTGGATAGCTTGGACTGAAACTTCTTTAATTCCAAGGCAATGTGCTGGCTGGGAATTATGGAACTGCAGTGCAAGATGTCCAGAGGGCACCAGGTTGGAGAAAGCTCTGTTGCTCCTTCATGTTGCCCAGGGATTCAGCTACATGGATTGGGTCCTGTCTGATAGTTATGGGAATAAGAGAAACTTTCATCTCTTTGACCCTGTAATGCAGGGGTCTGCAAACTTTTCAAAAAGGGGGCCAGTTCACTGTCTCTCAGACTGTTGGAAGGCCGAACTACAGTTTGAAAAAAATATGAATGAATTCCTATGCACACTGCACATTAAAAATTAATTAAAATTAAAATTAATTAAAATTAATTAAAAAATAAAAATAATTAAAAATTAAGAAATGTTTGCTGTGCTTGCTCGGGCTGCAGCAGAAGCGCAAGATGAAGCTGTGTCACCCGCCGAAAGGAAGAGCACAACACGAGGGGGAGCCATAAGGGCATGCTTGCCTCGGCGAGGCCATCCTGGCTCCTCACTGCCGCCCCACTTCTGAGCTGGAGGAAGGTCCCCTCACATGTGCTCATCTGGATCCGGGAGGGGGAGTGGGAGTGGGAGGCGGGAGAGGTGAGCATGGGGTGGCTCCCCCAGCCAGGAGAGGACTGTGAGGAGGGAGGTAATGGCTGCTTTCCAAGGCAAGGGGAGGTGAGGGACAGGGTCACAGCTGGCCAAGTGGGGTGCCTCCCACATCTCCCTGCTGTGGAGGAAAAAATTATGGCAGTCACTCCACAGTGGCAGTGGCTTGCCCAGAGAATGCCGTGGCAGAGGCTCGGAAGTCACGGGAACCATGGCCCTGCTCCCGCTCTCCCTCGGCCCATCTGTCCCCAGGCTTGGCGAGACAGCTGTGGCTTGGTCTGCAGCCCGGGGACGTGGCTCACATAGTTAAAAATAGATTTAAAAAGTTATGTTTTTCTTACCTTCTATCTTTTTTTAGTGTCTTTGTCTCTCTCTCTCTTCCCACTGCCCTCCTCTCTTCTGTATTCTCACTCCATATTCCCGCTCTGTATTCAGAGCCAATCCATGTGTGCAATAGGGGAAAGAGCTGGCGCACGCACAATTGAAGGGAACTGTTACAATTTGGTGTGTGCGCTGGCTCTCTGCTAGTCTCTTTAAGAGACTTAGGAAAGTCTCACCCTGTATGTGAGGTGTGGCTAGACTTAGGACAAATTTACCCTTTACATTGGGTAGAGATGAGGGGTGGGATGCAGCCGACTTCTGTTTGTGGAATCTATTTGGGGTTTTATTTATCCAGAGGTCTATGAATCAGAGCCAGATGCAAAGCAGTTGGTGTGGAGCAGTAGAAGAAACTACCTATTGCACATCATTAGCCAAATGTTGTGTTGAATCCAGAATTACACCACCCAGCAGCAACTGTTGCATTTTTCATTCCACTTTAAAGCTAGGCTTAACTTGTTTTCAAATCATCTTCTTGTATGAACTGAACAGGAAGCAAAAATTATTCTCTAACTCAAGTTACCCCTATGTCACACATTTCTTTTCAAAGCCAAATAAACTGAACTGAGCATTTCTTTAAATGCCAGCATCTTAAACATACCCAGTGTTTGTTTAAACAGACTTGAAAAGGGCTTTGGATCCAGGCTTTGTTCAGCTTATTAAGTTCAGATACAAAGATTAAAATAATCTGATACATTTATAGACATATTGCTCTACTGGTCCTCTTGATGTCTGTACCAAGAATTTGTCTAATATACCCTAGCTCAACATAGCAAGTCATTTTAAATAATGAAAACTGTTAGAGAATGTCAGATTAAGGTCCCCCAACCTGACTCAGACTCAACGGAGAAATATGGCTGCCCCTGGAGAATGCTGTAGACAACTCTGGCACTGTTCCCGTAGGTAGGGTCATCGGCATCCGTCGCTGTGACTTGCACAACAAATGTTCCTGAAATCACAAAATATAAAAGCATATACTCTGCTCTGCTAAAGAACCCAATTTTAAACAGTCATGCTTGCTTCTATCAGTTGCATATGCTTCAACCTTGAAGCTTGCAGTGTTCTTTTAGGAAGAGATTGGAATAGGTTTTGCGAGAAGAGGGTTCAAGATCAATCATGTATTTTCAAGGTCAGCTCTTGGATATATGAGCATTTGATGTGGCTATTTTAGCAGTGGGAATAGGCTGGATATAAATAAATAACTACTGCTGCTTGTAACCATTTCATATACTTCAGAAAAACCACAGACACAGATGCTTTTTGAGAAATATTTGCAAATTCCCAAATTTGCAATCAAGTTCAAAACAGACCTTTTAAAAAGCACTCTTAGAATTGTGCAGTTTTAAATGTATTTTTGTGCTTTACTCAATGGTGGGAAAGAAGACACTTTTGAAAAATACACCAGAATTCCTATTTGCAAGTTGAAGGAGCTGAGAAAATGAAAATGAGAGCAATCAAAAATTAATTCTGAAGTGATTTTTAGGTAACTTAACTGCTGGCTCACCCATACCGACTCCTGAAACATGGGACTGTCCCCCGTATTCCCCCTACATTTGAGAAGTGGAGTTGGCCATGTTCTTTGCTCTTGAATCATTCCATTTTCATTCACAACTCACTGAGAGGCAGCTGTACTGGGACCACGGTATATGTGTGGGAGCTCTGATGTCCCCCCACCTAGATTTCTGCCCTCGTGACAACCATCTACAATGGGAAGAATGCTTCAATAGGTGTCAGTGGGAACTTTTCTCACACTGGGGATAATTAAGAGGAGGAGGAATTCCGATTGTCAGGGACAAGGACTCAAAATTGTCCTTTGACCAGCTAGTAAACTGGATCTCTGTATAGTTCACTTATCTGATACCTACCTACATCAGACATTTCTGGGACACTGGCATTGTAGATGTCCTTTGTAAATAATGGCTCGTTGTCATTGATGTCATGAATTTTGATGATAAACTCTGACTCAGGCTCCACCGGTACTCCAGTCCTCTTGTTGACAGCCTGGGCACGAAGAGTATAAACAGGCTTCTCCTCCCTGTCTAGCCTTCTTGTGGCTTGTATATCTCCTGTGTTCTCATTGATAATGAAGAGGTCTCCTGCCCCATCTCCAGAAAGGATGTATTTAAGTGAACCATCTCCTCTGTCCTGGTCAGAGTGAAGCTGTGGGAAAAATAAGAATTTCAAATAAAGGGATAAATAATATGGAAGTCACTCCCCAGGCTGAACTTCTGCCAACTGTTATTCATGTTGAAGCAGCACTCACAAGCTGGAAGATTCCAGAAAATGTATTTGCTGAGTCAATTGTCTCAGTCCCCATTGTCCAGCCCATACAGCTAGCCACCTCTCGTTGAGGCAAGGCATGCTTTTGTTTTGTATTGACAGGGAGATTGTTGCAAACAGGAAGGCTTAGCACTTTGCCACAAACCTAGACTGCATCAGCCATGATGGCTCAAGGGCTGGCCAACTTGATTTTACCGCCTTCTGGTTTAAATGGGAAAACCTAGCCAGGAAACCTAGTTTGTCCTCAGACCCAACTAAATGAAACATTAAATGCAGTGTTGCATTTACTGTGATGGTTTTTACAAGCACAAGTAGCATCCGCTACATCTCTGCTTGTGTGTGATAATCACTGAGATTCTCAATGGCAAAGGATGTTCCTTTGCTATGTTCCAGGCAAAATCCCTCCTTTGAAGCTAGCATGTTCATTAGGAGCATGTTCTCCATTTCTGGTATTTGTGGTGGGAGAAGCTCCCACACTGGTGCCAGTTGGGGAGTGGAGATTTCATCCTAATGAAAATACCATCTAGGCAAGAAACCATAGCTCCTTCCCCATTTGCATAACGTCCAATTAGTGGTACTTAACTAGGCAGAATGGAAACCTATTCAGATGACTGAACCTTCCCATTATTTATTTATTCATTTATTTAAAACATTTTTACCCCCTCCAATACAGAAGAACGTCTCAGGATGATTTACAATAATTAAAACCAATAGCAATTACAGTAATGATAGTTACAATAAACAATAATAATTACAATAATTTAAGACATTAAATAATGAAATGATAAATAACATTCATAACAAAAAAATGAAACAAAAACAAAATGCGACTGTAGATGTTAAAAACTATTAAAAAAACCCCAATCCTTAAAATGATGGGTGAATAAAATGGTTTTTACCTGGCACCAAAAGGAAAATAAAGTCAGCACCAGGGGTACCTCTCTGGGGAGTGCATTCCATAGTCTGGGCATCACCACAGAGAAGGCCTTTCTCCAGGTGGACACCCTCTTTACCTCCTTCAGGGAGGGTTCCCGGAGCAGGGGCTCTCCTGCCAAACTTAAGGAGCATGAAGGCATATAAGGAAGGAGTCGTTCCTTCAGGTATCCTGGTCCCAAGTCATTTAGGGCTTTAAAGGTTAGCACCAGCACCTTAAATTGGACCCGGACTTCAATTTGAAGCCAGTGTAGCTCAACAACAACAACTGAAGTATTCTAGTAGAATCTCCACATTCCTGGAGAGATGGGGCCTAGAGATATGCTTTACTCATTCTCTCCATCCTGGATGAGAAATGTAATACTAAGAGCGATTAATTCAAATCAGTATCCCCCAGTCTGGAAAATGAAAAGACTACGCAAGAGTTGCCTTCCATGACCGGCTTCTCATAAGCCCAGCTTTTTGTCATCACAGAATAGAGATTACCTGACATGACAAAGTATGGCTGATTCCCCTCTGTCCAGTTTTTAACATTTTTCACATGAGAAGGCAGAAATGAAATTATCCAGGCACCCATTTTGGGTAAAGAAGGGTTTCTGCCATGGGATAATTTCTTTGCTTTTAAAATTTGGTTATTGAGACTAGATGGCTGCCTTTCTTGGATCCAGCTTGGGAAATGGACTGTTCAGATAACATATCCATGTTTAGACACAAGATGCCCTACAGAACTGTAGGGTTTTCCCCTTTTTGTTTAACTATGAATACTACTGTGCCCTAAACATGGTTGATCCTTGTCTCCGTTTGACCAAAAAGAGGCAAGCTCCCCTTTGCTTTTAAGACATATTTGGAATTTTATTATTTATTTTCTAGTTGGGAGTCTCAAGTGACCTGATTTCCTAATATATTTTTTATCAGTTGCACCAATTTTCTTCTGGGTTTGGCCTTTCTGTCTTAGATGTGATTAATATATAGATGTTTTGAATTATTTTCTGGGTACTTCCTCTCTTCCTAGGAGGAACTGATATTCCAAATGGCCAAAGGGATAACAAGATTATTACATGCTTGCTTAGGAATGGTACCAAGAAATGACTATTTCTTTTTTCTTTTTCAAATCTTTTTTATTTATTTTCAGAAACCACACACACACACACACACATGTAGGAAAAAGGTGCCAAGGGTCATTCCAAAAATTTAGCATGCAATATCCTCATTTGAACACATTTATAATAAACAAACATCTCTATCAGCCAGCATCCCCTCCTAACCATTCGATTTTCCATCAAAAAGTTATCCAGCGAAATTTCTGTGATTTAAGAAGAGAATCAACTGAGGGAGCAAGATTTTGTTTTTCGGCGCCAGGCCAAGACCTTTTTATTTATTTTATTTAAATGATATTTTAATTGTTAATCTGTGTTTAATTTAATGGTTTTATATTATCGCCGAGAACTCCAAATTTTTAATATTGTTCTATGCTTTGTTTATTTGTTTTCCTTGTGAGCCGCCCCAAGGCTTCGGTGATGGGTGCGGCATAGAAATTTTATAAATAATAATAATATATGTATTCTAGAAAATGAAGAATCCCCTCAAGTGAATAAAAATGTGGTGTATAAGGGAGTATGCATGCTGTTGACCAGTTTGGGGAAAAAATATTCAGAAGGCCAAAGTAACTCACTGTGAGTGCCTAAGATAAGAACAAAAAAATCTCCATTCTCATATTTAACTTAAAATTCAGCTTCACTGCTGGTGGAAACAAACAAGTTATTTTTAATATATGCCAAAGTAAAACCTGCAGAGTGTCTTTGTCATTATTGCAAAGATGTAGTGACAAGATCAAGAACCTACAAAGATTTAATTTTGCATTACATTTAGGGGAAAAGTGACAGTTTCTGAAGAAAGAATGTCTGCAGAAAAAATACTCTTAAAATCAGTTGACTTTCCTATTTTTCACCATGTGATTATCTTTCTGCACAATGCATCCTATTAAGGGGCAATTAAACTGCGGGTTGTATGCTATTGAGCTCTCACTGCTTGATTAAGGAGTACTTGATGACCCTTGGACAGCTGTCTAAACTGTTTTCATCGAAAAATATTGCACTTTTGGTAGTCTTTGGATAGTACAACTATATTGATCCAGTTCTCAGTCCAAAACACCCATACTTCAGTGCATCGGGAATGGATGATGAGTTGAGAACTCCCTCTCTGCTTGAGAGTGGCATTTCAGAGAAGATTTGCTCCTTTGTTAAACCAAAGATTACCATGACTTCTGAGCTGGATAACTGGCTTAACCCTCCAGGGATACTTAGCATCAATTGCTCCCTGACAGAAAAAAATTACTTCAAGTCAACCTTTCACAATTCCATGTTTCACGAATGCCTCCACCATGATAGGTTGCAATTGCCATATGCTGCTTGTGCAAGCCCCACCCCCCAAATCTACCCAAAATAGATGGATCTATTGTCCCAGCTTTTAGGGTTAGTTCTACCCCCACTGAAATGTGAAAACAAAGAAATCATGCAGATGAGGTGCTAGTGGTCAAATCATTCCTACATGCTGCTGTTCAGTTCTTCAGTTACTCTTCATACAGACAGATGCTTAGATTACAATCTGTTCTTTCCATTTCTGGTGAGAAATGAAATGCACATAGGCAAGGTTCTTAATATTACTAGGGTATCAGGAGTCAATAGTACCCCAAAGGTTTATAAAATTCCTTTATGAACCCAAAAATTTAAAGGCACAATCAATGTACATTTGGAGAGAAAGATGACCTACAACTGCCAGTGTTCCCCTTCCAGCCACGAACAGTTATTAAGGGAAAGTTTAATTCTCCCTACAAATCACAATTACAAAGCAGGGTCAAGCTGTGGTTTCCATTCCTAGCTCAGGTGACCTTGGGAACTCTGCTTTGGGTGTGTTTTACTAGAACCTTGAGTTGGGTACCAAAACTGAATGAAACACAGTCTTTATAACTGAAATCCCAATTTCTGTAATTTTGTTGCTGCTCTTGCTAAATTTTGGGGCATCAGAAATGCTTCTGAGGCCATCACAAAGCATTTAGGAATATGCTACTCACTCCTCCTACCAACTCCTAGCTCTTACCCACATTATCCACTTTCAAACATAAGAAGAAGTTGTAGTTCAGGTGTCTTCTCAGAATCTGGGACAGGGAGCATTTCGTGTTCTTGTTTGTTTTCAAACCAGCAATGCCTGGTTTGCTGAGCTGGGAAGGTGACATCTAATCACAGCCAGAGGTCTGGTTCAATCAGTGATATTCATTCACTGATCCATGTTATTACTTGATGCTACAGTAAACAAACTACAAGCCCCATCTTCTACTGAATCTACGAGTCCTATTACCCATGCCACTTTACTGCCTTCATTTCAGAGTTCATGATCTAATCAGTGATGCGTGTGACTTAGCAGTCATTTGCTAAGGGCTTTGACTCTATTACCACAGCCAAAGCATCCCGGCTGCCCTAAAACAAAACAAAATGAAGCTAAGAGAAGTGAAGCAAGCAAGCAAACAAAAGACATAAGGAAGGCAAATGTTCAAGGGCCTCTTGGATGAGGGTGCTTTGCTACATCAGGGGAAACAGCAGCATGAGCAAGGGAGGCCACGAGAGGACCACGTTCTTCTCATCTGAGGAGAGCGAGGCAGTCCCATTTCTCCTGAGGCTCCAGATGTTTTCCTCTGTGCTTGTCTCAAGTGTGGAGGCAGACACTGTCCTATCACCATTGTCATTCTATTGTCATTCTGCTCCGACAGTGAGGTAATTCTTCCTGGTATCTAATCTAAATCTGGTTTCTTTTAAATTAACTCCATTATTCTATGCCCTGCACTCTGGGATGATTGAGGAGAGATCATGTCCTTCCTCTTTGTGACAGCCTTTCAGGTACTTGCAGGGTGCTGTCATATCACTCTTCAAGTCTTCTGTTCTTGAGCCTGATCATGCCTCGTTTTCTTGGTCTTTCCTCATAGGGCTTTGGCTCCAATCCGTGAAACATCCTTGTTGCCCTTCTCTGAACCCTTTCCAGCTTGTCTTCATCTTTTTAAAACTTTGGTGCCCAGAACTGGACACAGGACTCCAGGTGAGGTCTGACTAGTGCTGAGTATAGTGGAAGTTACCTGCTTTGGAAGTGATGCTTATGCTAATGCAGCCCAAAATAGTGTTTGCCCTTTTTACAGTTGCATCACGTTGGCTCTTGTTTAGCTTGTGATCTACAACAACCCCTAGATCAGTGATGGTGAACCTTTTAGAGACCGAGTGCCCAAACTGCAACCCAAAGCCCACTTATTTATTGCAAAGTGCCAACACTGCAATAAAACCTGAATACTGAGGTTTTAGTTTAGAAAAAAAAAAAAAAAAAAACTCACAGCCAGTCCAAGCAAATATATATGTATTCTTGAGAGCACACTGCCCGGCCATGCGAAAGCTCAGACAAGTCATGGCTAATGAGCTGATATCATTGCCTGGTGTCGCTACTCCTTCCTGAGCATGCGCATGGCCCCTGTGTGCAATGTTATCCAATGCTTGGCTGCTGGGGTGACTTGACTCGCATGCCTACAGAGAGGACTCCGCATGCCCGCTGTGGCACACGTGCCATAGGTTCACCACCACTGCCCTATATCCTTCTCATTTGCAGTATTGTTGAGCTAAGTATTCTCCATCTTGTAGTGGTGCATTTGGTTTCTTTTTCTAAGTGGAGGACTTAGCATTTGTCCCGACCGAATTGCAATCTGTTTTTCTTTGCCCAGCATTCTAACCTGTTGAGAGCACCCCGTATCTTGCCTCTCTTTTCCAGGGAATAAGCTAGCCCACCCAGCATTGTGTCATCTGCAAATTCAATTATCTTTCCTTGCACTTTAATGATCTCATCTAGATTGTTAATAAAAACATTGAAGATCACTGTGCCCAGGAATGGAGCCTGGGGCACCCTACTTGTCACCTCTCCCAGGCTGAGAATGGGCCATTGATGAGCGCTCTGAGTCTAATTTTGCAGCCAATTGTGGATACACCTGATGGTCGCACTGGGGCCATCCAGATGTTTTGGACTACAACCCCTCTGGAAAGCATTGGCAATGTTGTACGAGGATGATGAGATCTGCAGACCAACACATCCAGGGGTTGGGAGAAACTATGCCTATGCATGCATACCATGTGGTGTCTGAACACAAACTTCTCCAATAGCCCTGACTATTTTCCATTTAAAATAGTTAAACAGTTAAGATTAAAGCCCCTGAGGGAGAAAAACATGCCCATGAAAAGGAGGTTTGCAACCTAGTCTGGAAGGCAACAATTTTGTTGTTTGAGATTCTCTCTGCATTTGTCCTTGGTTCTTCTTCTCTGTTTCATACAGATTCTGTTGTTGTCATTACTGTTGCTGAAGGGAAGCCTAATTGACCCTTTAAAAATATTACAGTACAGGATGCACCTTGACCAGTGTGATGTGTTCCTGCATAATAGATCAAAAGATTTCCAAACAAAACCAAAGACACAAACATTTTAGTTGTGAATACGCTCAGGGCCTTTCTTAGACTTCATGAAATGCCGTTTAACCAATTCCATTCAAATCTGATGGAAAAGGAAATCTCACTACCTGGAACACTCAATTTGAATGGAGGGAGAGGTAAGCAGGGAATGCAAATTACCTGAAAGTTAATGCACAGTTAATGAAACCCTGTGATGCTACAAACCACCTTGCTACTATGTCTGCCTTGCAGATTTTAGAGATCTGGATTTTCCTCCCTGGATGAAGCACTCATTTTGCAATCATCATCCATGGAATTTCGCAAACTGAGAACACCTTCCATTTGTACTACTCCCACATTTTCCCTCCACTTCTTCCATCTCTTTTCCTACCTCAGAAAACCTGGAAAAGAAGGAAATCAGAGTTGCCACCTTCCTGTTAGTGCCTCCCCTTCCTTTTCTGCCTGGAAACGCCCACAGAGCAAAAGCAACAGCACCTCTCATGGATTCAACAGTGAGTCTAATGTGGTGGAGCCTTCCAGCCCCATTTCTTAGATCCCCGTTGCATCGGTCTGGTTGACTATTATTTCATTTCTATATTGCCCAATAGTCGAAGCTGTAGGGCAGCTCACAACAATTAATCAAGACGAAAAAAGCCTAGCACCCAGGCCTTGCAAAATAAGTTCCAGTGGAATAAATTAAGTGCCACCATTGCAGATAAGCATACTCTAGAGACAGAGTGGTGCAGCACATTGCTCTCCAATGTTCTCCAGATGTTTTGGACTACAATTCCTGTAGTCAGGAAGGCAGTACTGTTTAGAGTTGGGGATTATATGCTTTCTAGTCTAAAATATCTGGAGTACTCTGTATTGGAGAAGGCTGGAATGGGGAAATGTAAGAAAACCAGAACAGGAACAGGAAGACTCGGGCTGAAATCTCCAGTCAGCCACAGAGCTGTCACTGTTTAAAACAAAGAAAAGAGGAAGAACACAGTGACATATTGTATCATAACATTTACAGTGATTTAACTTGGTTATTCCCTGGGTTTAATAGGGACTCCTGTGAGAAATAATTCACTCAATAGAGATGGCAGGTAGAAGATGAACTACTAATAAAAGCTTTTATGTTGCACCAGGCACATTTTTACTAATTCCAGTTACACACCATTGTTAAGTTTAATTATCTGCCGCAATTTTAATGATTCGCTACAAAATAAAAATCATCCAGCCATTTCCTCATTTGTTTCCTCTGTAAATATCTGAAGAAACTGTTTCGAAATGCAAGCATTAAGTGATGAATTTCCAAACCTAGTTTTAGGTACTACTAAAGTGGCCTGGGTCACCAAAAATAAGTTTCAGAGAATAATTTTACAGTCTGTATGGTTTTTCCCCCTTTATATTTTTAATCTAAATTATACAGAATAAAACCATCAGACTGGAATCTGGAAGCTTCCCAAGAGGCTTTGTAGAATGCTAGTACAGAAATCTTTAAAATCCATCTTATGTATTTGAAAAATTAGAAAACCGTTCTTGGTGCAATTCCCCTGTGGTAGCCCTGTTAGCTGGAACGTGCTGCCTGAATCAGTGCCATTCCTATGCACGTCCATTCAGGAAAAGTCCCACTGTTGTATAGGACTGCGGCCTTAGTTACAGGCAAACAGTGGGATCTGTTGATGAGCTGTACTCTACTCTTTGCAGAGGGACTGTTTGCATTTCCCATGCCTGTAATCAAAGCAGAAAGTCCTACGGGTGGGGCCAGCAAGCCCTGAGGGCAGGGCCATAGCAAGGTGTGCAGGTCACTGATGGCTGTTCTCAGCTCCACCCCTGCTATCCGTATACCTCCCATGCTAGTTTGGCACTTGCTGGGATGGAGTCTTTGCAATCACTTCTGAGCTGCACGGAGTGGCCACTCGTGTGCTACTGAGAAAGAAGAGAGCAGATCATGCCGGTTTTCATACAGATTGTATGAATAGAATTAGTTTTTCAAAATCACCTTTATACTTTCAACAGAAATAACACACATCTCTCCACAATGCGAAAGGCGGTGGCTTTCATGCATCACAAAAAGCAACCCTGAGTGGTTTCCACGCTGCAAGGATTTTGGCTCAGATGTACCTGACACATGATCAGGAGGCAGTGGTAACTCTCCTCTCTCCTGCCGCCTCCTTCCCTCTCAGTCCTCCAGGCAGTATTCCAGGAGACCTCGTGTGGAGGAAGGAGGCCCCTCTCTTTAACACTCATGACTGTGAGCTACATTTGTTTCACCAGCTGTACAAACAGGGCACATGCCCTGCAACATGACAGAGAGGAGGAGAGAGTTGGTCGGGCACCCGCTCTTCCAGCTCCAGGGAAGCACTGGACAAGAAAGGGGTGCCTGATCCACACGCAGGCAGAAGATAAGGGTATCAGCTGGGCAGAATCATGGAAAGAAGCAGTGCCGCTCAGCAGGTTCCCACTCTGCGCATGCCTGAGGAAAGCCCTTGTGTGTGCAAATGAGCAGGAGGGGTGAGAACCAGCTGCATAGCAGTGCCCAATTGGCAGCTGCCAATTTCCTGCTCATCCCTATTCCTGATGCTGCTTTCCCTAGAGGCATCCTGAACCCAGTGCCCTCTGCAGAGGGGCCAAGTTGGGGTTGCCTCTCTGGCCAGTGGACCTGAGAATGGGGAACAGAGGCATGCAACCCACAACCAGGCACTGTGACCCCACTGATTCTCACCTGTCCCACACACTTGGAAGTGCAGCAGGAGAATCAGTTGAGTGGTGTTGCTCCTTTCCCAAGCGCTGTCCCACTCCTGCCCCAAAGAAGATCTTTATGGCAGGAGGCAGGCAGAGGGGGACCCCGATAGTCGTGTAAAGTGGCCACTGACAGTGGCTTGGCAAGGATAGCAATGGGCCATTCTTGCCAAGGGGTCCCCTGGTGCTGGGTTTGGCACCATGATGAGTTGTGTTTTCTGGATTCAGAGTAGTGCCAAGAAACCATAAAGCTTCAACCTCTGGTTTCTAAAATCCAAATGCAGGATGGGGTCTGGATGACACAATAGACCAGCAAAGGTGAAAGGACATCATGGCTTGTTGTGTCATGCAAAAAGCCTGAGACGTGAGGGCCAGCTCAGGCTGTGGAGCTTTGTTTTTATGGTTCTTTTGCCTTGGACTGGACATCTCTTCAAAGAGAGGATGCCTTTAAGCAGAGGACTCTCCAGAACCACCCTGCTTCAAGGAGAAAGTCCCATGTCTCACATGCATAGCTCAACAAAACCCCAAGTGAGCAGATGGAACACTAAGAGGCAACCAGATGTTCAGGAAAGATGTACCCTCAAGGAAGTCCAGAAAGATTCACAGGATTTCTTCAAAGGCCCAGAATATTCTAGAAAACTAGTAAAAAATGAACCCATGTGTAGAATAGCTGAAATATTTCACTTCAGACATTTCATTCTATTTCCACTTTCTCACATGCAAAACAGCAAAATGAACATTGTGTTAATGTGGGTTTGATAACAGCTAATTTCATTTTGCTTGATTATTTTATGGTGCGAAATTGACAATGTATCAGAGACACAATAGTAATTACAGGAAATTAATAGAGTGCTGGAAATGAGCCATTAATATATATTCATGTATACATGCTCTTATTTGGGATATTTTCCAATAATAACAAGTATCAATGTTTAATCAGATGTGCTAAAATGTCCTCTTTTTGTCTTTTGTTTTTATCCCTTTGTAGCATTATACATGGAAACATGTAATTGCTATATTATGAAAAGCATTTATATATTAAATATTATATTTCATACACACAAACACGTAATTTGTAATATTAATTATATCAGAATCACTCATGCAGTTTGTTGAATGGACACTAATGCTCTAACTATCTCCACAATCATTGTACAGTAATACCTTGGTTCATGAACGCTTCTGTTCACAAACAATTTGGTTTGTGAACAGAAAGTTTGGCAAAATGTTGCTTCCGCAACAGGTGACGAACATTTTCCCACAGCACTTCCGTGACTTTCTTGAGATATCCTATCCTATCCTGCTTTGCCCGGGAGCAGGGCTCCTGTACCACCAATCTGGTAGGCTTTGGGGTCCCACCGGGCACTTCGGGAAATGTTTGCTCTGCAGCAGAAGTCCAAGATGGTGCTGCGCCACCAGCTGACAGGGAGAGCACAACACGAGGGGGAGCCATGATGGTGTGCTCGCCTTGGTCGATGCCTTCCCAGCTCCTTGCTGCTGCCCCACTTCTGAGTCAGAGGAAGGTCACCTCATAGGTGCTTGTCCGGCTCTGGGAAGGAAAGTTGGAGGCCAGAGAGGTGGCTGCGGGGCAGCTCTCCAAGCCAGGAGAGGGCTGCGAGGAGGGAGGTAATGGCTGCTTTCCGTGGGCCGAGACGAGGGGAGGCGAGTGATGGGGCCATGGCCAGCCGAGCGGGATGCCTCCCGCCTCTCCCCACTGCAGGGGGGAGAAGCATGGCGACTGCTCGATGACGGTGGCGGCTTGCCCTGAGAAGGCCGCGGCAGAGGTGTGGGAGCCTCAGGCCCACTCCTGCTCTGCCTCGGCCCATCCGCCCCCGGGCTCAGTGAGGTGGTGGTGACTTTGCCTGCAGCCCGTGGATGTGGCTCATACTTTTGTGGTTAAAAAAATTACATATGGTTCAGAATGGATTAATCTTATTACATTGAAGGTTATGGGGAAATTTGATTTGGTTCATGACCAATTCGGTTTGTGACCAGAATCGTGGAAAGAATTAAGTTCCTGAACCGAGGTACCACAGAATATTTATTTTTAACGTGTTAGTGCAATGCCAGCTGCACAGATGAGAGCTGCTAGTTTTCCAAGTGAACAGGAAACATTTGTTCTGTTTACTTTGCTCTTGAGTAGAGGCACTTATGAGAGGCATTTCCATGCTCATCACTTTCTCAGGCATGGCTTCCCAGCTAGTTCTTTAGGTCAGCTGCCCTGAAATGCAGCACTGCTCACCCGGAAGGTTCTGCAGTCAGTTTCTCTCCAGCCCTTTCAAGGAATTCTCGCTTGAGCTCCTGGCAAGCCTAGCGTGGGTGTTCAAACCTTAGGGGGAGACTGGTCATTGACTGCCCCCACCTGAGGCACCTGAGGAATGCCCTGACTGCAAGGTCACATGTAGAGAGAGCTGCCCCATCAAGTGTCAAGCTTTATCAATGCTCTTGCTGCCTATCAAGCAGTCGTGTGCCTGGAAGCCCCATCATTTCAGACCTGCCCTCCAGTCCCACACACATTTCAGGTTGTGCGGATGCCTTTTGCATGTGTGAGAGTTAAACAGCCAGCGATGCAGAGGATTACATTTAACCCTGACCTAAAATTCAGACCCCCTTAAAAAAAGACCACACACCTCCCACACACACATTGCCAATACCATATTTGTCCTGTCTTTCTCCTCTACTCTGAATCCAGCACTTTTCTTAAAAATATTTGTGAAAATAACTTTTCCATTTTCCTTGTCATGTTGACAAGCATCCAAACCTAATATCCCATGAGGGCAGCTTAAGACTTGAATGGTTTATTACTGCTGTTCTGGACTCTAAAATGGGGTTTCAAATGACCAATACACCATTTAACTAAAATAACATTTTCATTAGTGCCAAACCAGTTATTAAAAACCAAACCAAACCAAACCAAACCAAACCAGGATGCCTTGACCATGTGTCTTTTTGTTGCTTGTCCTGTAATACTGAACACATGATGCAATGACAGAAGGGAATGCTCTGTTCTTCTCCAACATCCCATAATTACCATCTCCCACTATATTCAGTTTGGTCCTCAGAGTTTAGAGGTTTTTCATGAATACCTTTACTGGTTGGCAAATGAATTTAGAAGGCACATGCAGCCCAGGAGGGTCTGGACATGCCATTTAAAACCTCTCAAAACCTCTGAAAAGCTTCCAGTAACTGAGCAACTGTGCGCCCAACTCTGATTTGGACTCAAGTGGAACTTGAATCATAGCTGAAGCTCTCTGGGCAACTTACAACAAAGTATAAAGACAGTAAAATACAATAGATAAGAACATTAAGAATTAAAATTAATTTAAAATGACATAAATGTATGTTAAGAGACAATTAAAAACAGTTAAATAGGACCCAGCCAAGAGTAAAAGAAAGGCACCTTGCTAATCGTGTCAGGCCCCTGAATGACCAAGGAGGTCTTTAAAGGCCTTCTCAAAGATGGTTGTCTTAATCTGGCACCTACAAGATGGCAAAATTGGTGCCAGGTGGGCCAGAGCAGGGAGGGCGTTCCAAAGATGGGGGACCACCACCAAAAAGACCCTCAGTCAAGACCACTCTTGCCACCACCTGAGCCTCTTGATAGGTAGGCACTGGGAGGAAGGCTGGCCTAGTTGGGGTTAGGAGAGGCATTCCAACAGGTATTGCAGGCTTTATAGGTTAAAACCAGCACCTTCAATTGTGAGTTGAAGCATACAGGCAGCCAATGCAGGCAGGCCAGAACTGGTCTCAAATATTTGGACCTCTGGGCCCCAGGTATTGATCAGTCTGTTGCATTCTGCACTAGCTGCAGCTTCAAAGGAAGCCTCACAAAGAGTGTGTTGCAGTAATCTAGTCTAGAGATTGCCAGCACATAGGTTGCTGAAGCCAGCCTACCACCGTCCAGGTAAGGGCACAGCTGGGCCACCAGCCGAAGCTGGTAGAAGGCACTCTGAGCCACCAGTGCCACCTGAGCCTCAAGTGACACAGATGGGTCAAGGAGCACCCCCAAGCTGCACATCTGCTCTGTTAGAAGGAGCGCAACATCATCCAGAACAGGTTGCGCACTTCCCATCTGGTCTGGTCAAAGGAATCACCCACCAACAGCATCTCATTCTTGTCTGGATTGAGTTTCAGTCTGTTTGCCCTCATCCAGTCCATTACTGTGGCCAGACACTGATTTAGCACAGCCACAGTCTCATCTGCTGATGCTGAAAAGGAGAAATAGGGCTGTGTGTCATTGGCATACTGAGACATTACACTCCAAAGCTCTGGATGATCCTACTCCACCGGCTTCATGTAAATGCTAAATAGTATGAGGAACTCCATGTTGGAGAATCCATGGGGCTGAACAATATTTCCCAAGCACCACTGTCTGGAGGTGGCCCTCCAAGTAGGAGCAGAACTTCTGCAATGCAGTGTCCCCCATCCCATCTCAGACAAATGTCTCAAATGTATTTGCTTATGTTCCCCAGAACAAATTCCCTCCATGTACCCATTCACAGAACTCTTTGGCCTTTTCCATTATGACAGAGCCTGATGGGCAAGCATCAAACTGGACCCCAAAGGAGATGTTCCATTTCCTCAAAGGTTCTGCAAACTGGCTCAAAACAATTTTCTCGAGTTTGCAGTCAATTCACCACAAACTAGCCATCAAAACCCCCTGCTGAGAGGTACCAACCACCTCTCCTGAAAATTTGAATAGTACCTGTTTCAACAAAAAATATTAGTAAGGTTTTGAGACAGCTAGGAAAGGCAGCATTACCTGAGACCAAAGGAAAATCAAGCAGTGTGTGATAAAGGCAAAGAGGCTTTTGTAAAAAGCTTTACAAAGTCTTAATGAAGTGGGTTACATAAATCAGTCTATGAGAAGAGCTCTCTTGAAAGAGACCAAAAGCTTGTCCAGCCTAGCATTCTTCTGGCCGTTGCAGGAATGAGATGCCCATGGGAAGTTCAGAAGCAGGGCATGAGTACAATGTCATTCAAGCAGGCATTGGTGACTAAATTCCTGAAAACTATAAAAGGAGGAATGTGCTCCAGAGTCTGCATCCCAGCCAACCATCCTCAGCTTGTCAAGAACTTATCTGCCATCTGTCACGATTTATAGCTTATTTGTGTTAAGGATGCAATGCAGCTGCTTTCCTATTTCTGCAGTGATCAGATTTGTGATTCGCCACTAACAAGGTACAGAACATGCGGCAAACGGCTTGAAACACTGAATAGAAGATAGGTGACTTGCTGTCACGTTAAAATACTGGTTTACACATGGCAGATGCTGGCATCATTTGCACCATTATTTTTCCAAATAATAAGCTCACTTTGAATCTGAGATTTATAGAGTCGCAGCAAACAGTCTCCTGCCTGGGTAGGAAGTGAGTCGACCAGGTATCTCAAGCTCAGGGAACCTTACAGACTAAAACATAAATAAAATCCCTCTGCCAACCTACATCTAGTTTCTCTTTCATATTAAAAGTTGCTCTATGGGGCTAAGGAGCTGCCAGCAAGATTTTCCTTTCATTAGTCTCCTTAGCCAGAAATCCCTCTAATTTATGAAGCTGAATAAAAGGTAGGAAGAAGGAAAACCTTGAGCTATGTCAATGAAGGTTTCCATATAAGGGGTTTCCAGCATAGGGTGGTATGACCAAGAGCCAACCCGAAGTCTGCCAGAAAAGCTTTGCTGTTGTTCTGCACTGTCCAGTTGTCTCTAACCCTGTGACTGAAAGCCCTCCAAAAAGTACTATCCATGGCAGCCCTGCTTAGCTCTTCTAAATTCAAGGGGGTGGGACTGGGGCTCAAAACTTTACTAATATATTTTGTTGAAGCAGGTACTATTCAAATTTTCAGGAGAGGTGATTGGTACCTCTCAGCGGGGGGTTTTGATGGCTAGTTTGTGGTGAATTGACTGCAAACTCAAGGAATAGACCTGGGTTCTATTCCTCGCTCAGCCATGGACCTCACTGGGTGGCTGAGTCAGTCACAGACTCCCAGCCCAACCTACCTCAGAGGATAAGATTGAGAGGAGGAGGAGAATTGTGTAAGTTGCCTTGAGTTCCTTGAAAGTGGGAATATTATTTTATAATTATAGATCAATCACACTGCTGGCCATCCTTTTCTTCTGCCTTCAGCTTTCCCTAGCGTGATTGTTTTCTCTGGCGAGTCTTACCTTCTCATGATGTTTCCAAAGTATGACAGCCTCCATTTTGTCATCTTTGCTTCTACGGACAGCTTTGGTTTGATTCGATTCAGGACCCACTTGTTCATCTTTCTGTCAGTCTGGCTATTGGCAAAACTCTCACCAAAACACCACCAGTGTTTTGAGGGTACCACTGAGGGCATCAGTTTTCTTCCTGTCAGTGTTCTTCACTGCCTTGCTTTCAAAGTTTTACCAGACAGATTACACTGGGGTGGGCAATGTGCAGCCCCCACTGTGGGGTCTTCTCTTCACAGAGGGCCATCCCACCTGCTTGGCCACTGCATGGACTTTGTTTCCCAGTGGACACTTGGTGTTCCTTTTCAGCCACCCAATGGCCCGTGTAAAGGCTGGAAAGGCTTTCTGGGAATCACGCCACTTCAAGAAAGATGTAGTGTGCATCTGGGGGAGGTTTGTAAGAAGCGATGTGGCTCAGAATTAGACCTTTCTAATTAACTGGGCAGCACAGGCAGGGTAAGGGGGAAGGGAGAAAGCCATGGCTGATTGTCAGGATGTTTTCTTTTACAAAGGGTTCTATGAGGAAACCAGAATTGTATTTCCTAGACACAAGCCCATTTTCACTAGCGACACTTGACACCAGTTTGAGAAATGTCTTAACTTAATTTCCAACCATTTGAAAAGTATTGACCTCGAGGATCAGATGCATGGTTAAATGTTATTGATTTAGGGCACTCTCCCAGCCCATCCCCCATTGGAGTGGATTGCTGCATTCGCAGAAGGGCTCATGACACTAAATGGCATGTGTCACTGACCAAATGGCTGCACTTTTCAGTATTTGGAAAACAATTATTCTGTCACATGTGAGTACTGCCCTAATGAGCACCGAGAAGCTTCTGAGGTCCCAGCACTTAGAAGTCAGCTTCCATTTAAAAGAGTACACTGGGGACTTATGGCATTTCTGGGATTTGGGGTTTATTGACATCCCCAGACACAATCAGACACAGACAGGTTGGGACCAAAGTGCCACAGGGCTCTCTGCATGCCGCAGACACGCCGTCTCCTTTTCAGATCCTGTTTCAGACCAGCCTGCCCATTACCTGCACTAATCCTCCCTTTGTTCAGCAGGTGAATCAGCCCTGTCTGGATCTCCTGGGCCCATCCAGCTCCACGGAAACACATCAGGAGAATGTTACCACCACCTACTGTCCATTGCCAGGTCTTTCAGAATTGTTCCCTCAAGGCACTATGCCACTTCCTCTAATGACTGAAATCTTCGAGTCAAGAATTACAGGAATTGGAAGAGGACCTGACTGCCATTTTGACCAGCCCACCATAATACCATCTTTAAATGGACATCACAAAAAAACAAAAAACAAAATAAAACAAGAAAACCCACTGACTGGGGGAGCAGGGCAGGGAGGAAGTGAAACATGGGCTGGGTTCACTTGGCATGAGAAACGCTGGTGACTTTCTTTTTTTGGTCTGACCTGCAGACCCTGGCTGCAATATTTCAGAGCAGCTTTTTCAATAGCTTGCTCTAAGGTTTCCACACGGCATCATGGTTTCTTGTGACATCTGGACCTGGGAGCTCCTGTTTTCTGTTGGTTGTGAGGAAACGCTGTGCAGTCCCATGGAAAGAGCAGCAACAAGGGGGCTGCTCTCGGCATCTGATCCTACTGCCCGTGGCATGCTAGCGACACACATTTGTCATTATCGTTACTCCCTTTGTTTCTGTTAGCTGCCTGCCACCCCATTCAATCTTTGAAAAAGGGAGAAAGCGGGTAAATGTATGGGGGAAGAAGGGCATCTTTATGGCAAAAGTGTTTCTTTTATTTTAATTAAAAAAGCACTGTACAGCCCAGAGTGGCTAGGAAGTTTTACAGAGTCGGAGATACACTTGGCAGAGGGAAGAAGAAGAACCTACCTCAAAACCTCAGTGGACTGAATAGGAAGCGGTAGCTGAGGCCGCAGGGAACAATGCAGTGCAGCAGGGGACTGCAAGGCCATGCGGCAAGGGCAGGAGGGCAAAGCCAGGAGTGCGCCTGCCACATCGCCATGGGAACTACGCGATCATCTGACCAGGAGGACGAGGCAAAAGCCTGTACGCTGCAGAGGCAGTGCAGTATTTCTCGCCAGGACATGTGAACCCGCCCACGATGTTCTGCTATTTGACCAAGGTCCAGAGCTGCTAAAAATATCCTGTAGTACATTCTAGCTGAAGCTGTGATATTGAAAAGGCAAGTCAAATACCTCCCATTTCCAGAACAATAGGTCAAGAAGGAGTTAGTATGAGAACAAAGTTGATTAACATTAATTTAGGAAAATGCAGCCCACACATGGCAGACAGTCACCTTTCCCTGTTTATTTTAACTACACAGAAATGGCTTGAGACAGGCCACCCCAACCTAGTATCCACCAAATGTTTTGGATGACAGCCCCCACAATTTCTGGCCACTGGCCATGCCAGCTGGGGTCGATTCTACTTGCCATAGTGTTGTCTGAACCCTGATGGAATAACAACCAATAGTTCACATGGATTCAACATGGATTCTCTTCAAGACTTGTCTATGATTAACAAGTCATGGCTTGTTATTGTAGCTGGGTTCAGACAAAATAATAACCCACGTTTCAGGAACAATCTGTGGATCAACAGTGATTCACATTCAACCCATACCCAACTCTTGAGTGTGGGCTATCGCTTCGCCTGCTTACAGGCAATGTGGGTTGTTTGTGGAACACTGGTGGTGCGGCCTACAAATGATATGGTTCCTCATGGGTTGTTGCCACTCCTTTACCCCGTAGTCCTTTTACAGGGACCTGCATGGTAGAACCCTTGCTGTCTCCTCTTCCCACTGTGACCACAACCCCACTGTGCCATAGCTTTACTTTCCCATTTTTCCATGGTTTGCTGTTGGACTGTGCACTTTAAGTTGCTTGTGGGCTGCTATCGTGGCCGACTGCAGATAGCCCACCAGCCCAGCATTCAGCAACAGCCTACAATTTATGATAACCCAGTTGCAAACCATACCGGACTCTTGAGTGTGGGTTATCATGTTTTCTGAACCCAGTGCTGGCTTGGATTCGCAAAGGTACTGGGTTTGTGCAACATGATGAGCCACAGTGATTTTGCAGTTGTTTGTCTGTCGCTTCATCTGAACCATGTGCTGTGATTTCAGCATTGCAGATTTGGTCTTTAAAAGTCACAGAAAGAAGCAAAGGTTTTCCCTACAGTTTCTTTTTACCACAATGCTGTCTCATGACTTCCGAAGCTGGGGTCATGGTTTCCGTGGTGCTGGCATTTAACTACTACACAGTCCCCTGGAAAGACCGACCATTTTACAGATCTTTCCAGTCATCCATCTTCTGCTACCCATCCCTGCCCAGTAACAGACGTGTCACCACTGGCCTCAATCCTATGGATCACACTCTGTTCCGAGTGATCTCTGCTGTCTTGCAGATGCCATTTCCAGCTGCAGGGGAAGTGTGCCACATTGCCCGAAGGAGTGGCCCATGGCTTGTCTGGCCTCTGTGCTGCTCCTTGTTTGCCGTGCTTTTAGCAGAAGCCAGTCTGCGTTTTGGTGCCTTTTAGTTTCATTGCAAAATGTTCTGCTCCTTGGACACGCGTTAGCACAGGGATGGCTTCTGTAAGGGGTGGGAGGCAATTAGATTAGGGCTTGGGGGGACACCATTTCTGGGCAGTGCAGCTAGCAGAAGAGTTTAATATTATTCTTCCATATGAAGAAACCTTTTAAAGAAAGCGATAACCTTTTCTATGCTGCTGAAATAGAGATATGATTTACTATAGGAAGCTCTTTCTCATTTGGAAGGATTAGTTTGGGGGGTGGAATGATTTGTCCATGCTAGAAAAAAAATACTGCAGTGGGAATTGTGGGGAATGTTCTCCTGGGTGGATGAAGACTGAGGGCCTAACACGTGGGTGTTTGGGAAGACATAATGCATTTTCCAACAAAGGGAGTGGGAGGATGTCTGGCCTTTGTGCTTACCCAAAGAATTGGGAGGCTACATGAGTGGGAAAAGAGGAAGAGGAAGTGGAATGTAGACTTGTGGGCAGTGAGAGACTAGAGAAAAGAAGTCAACAAAAAAGGCATTCAAGGCAGTGCTGGTGAGGAAGAGTGGAGGGAAGGTGAGCGCCATGTGGTGTGGTGGTCAGAGGGTGGACCTGGGAATCTGGGAGATCCAGCTTCAAGTCCCCACTCAGCCATGAAGCTCACTGGTGAATTTAAGCCAGTCACTTGCTCTCAGCCTCACTTACCTCACAGGGTTGTTATTGTGAAGATAAAAAATAGAGTGGAAGAAATCTATGTGTAAAGTGCCTTTGGTTCCTTACAAGAGTAAAAAATAAAAAAGCAGGAGATAAATCTATCAGTCTGTAAAAGAAGTGTGATATCAATGAGACAAAAAGGGAATGAGGGAGAGATAACAGAATGACAGTCATTTTTGGTGCCTGAAACCAAGCTGAAAGAAGGAAATCGAGGGAGGTGGAGGTAAGCCAGTATAGATGAGTGACAGAGGACACTGTCTCTGGGACTAGGTACTCCCTCGGTACTCTCAGAGCAGGAGCAGTAATTTGCAGAGGAAGGGTGCAGAGAAGGAAGTCAAGTGAGCTAGGCTTTGTGTTTGATCAGGAATGCAGAAAGGTGGGAGAAAGATTCTTTCCTGGGTGCTGGTACGGGAAGCAAGAACATGTTGGCTATCAGCATGGTCCAGGAGACAGAGAGCAAGGCATGCCCACACATGCTCTCTGTGGGAATAAACACATAGGCACCCCTGACTGATGTGCTTGTGCTTCCTGCACAAAGGTGAGACCCAGTTGATTTTCAGAGAGGGAAGGTGGGATAGGAGGGCAGGAAAAGCTGTTTTGATGGGGAAAAGAATCACTGTGGGAAAAGGTGGTTTGTATGGGAAGATTCATAAAAGCCAGCTTTGGCTGAAGCATGTGGAGAATAAAAAAGAAAAGATTGGGTGTGTGGGGGGGGGGGGGTACACAGAGCACACCCAGGAAACTGTGGAGACTAATCAGGGAGAAGCATTTGATGTTGGCAAGGAGTGATGAACCTTGAGATTGAATTACAGGGGCAATGGGTGATGAGGTTCATACCAACAGTGGGAGACTTGAGCAGGGAGCATGGAAACCTGTCAGAAGCTGAGTTGCCTTATTCTTCCTTTCAAACAACAGAGTTCTCTTGCATAAAAGCAATTTATTTCTGATGTACAGTCAGCAGACTAAAACCTACAGAGGAAGAATGTGTGTGCATGCATGGAGTCATTTGTTGAACCCAGACAAGACGCTATTTCCAAAACCCTCCTTTTCAGTGACCTTGGGCTCCAGCCCTCTGAATGTGCCCTTCTGGAGAAGGTCTAGCTTCCTATATCTATGCAGGCCCTCTGACTGATTTGATCTTCTCTCCTGATGCCACATCACGGGAGCAGGGCAGAGACCAGGCTCCTCTTATTCCTCTCCTATGTCCCTCTGCACTTCCAAACCTTGCTGGTTCCCAGGATCTGTCTGAAAACCTGGAGATGGCAGCCTTGAGATGAGCTCTCCCTTCCCTGCCATCTCTGTGTCCACAGACATCTTTGCCCAGCCTCCCAGTCCTCATCCAAAGAGCCGGTGCCACCCTGACCCTGCAAAGCACACCAAGGATAGCTGCCTCTTTCATTCCCAACAAAATCGTGACAGCACAGAAACCACTGATGATCCGTCTGGTAGATCATGGCGAAAATCATGAACTGCAGTAGCCACACAGGGTTGCTTATTGCGATGTGTGAATGCATGGAGTTGGGCAGCCCTGAATGTCCTATTTCAGCCATGGGGCTGAAGTGAGTGCTGGCAGCCATGCTGAATATCCAGCCTTGGCAGGGGAGGTCGTGCGTTATTGTGTTGTTTGAACCCATGCATAGTGTGTGAGGGACAAATAACCTTCTGAAAGCCTTGCAGTCTGCTGCAGGATTCTCTCTTTGCGCTCCCTTTAGTTTCCACAGGAACAATGCAGAGCCCTGCTGTTTGAAATTCATGTACCAATTTCCGAGGCAATACTTTACCATCCCAGAGGAACTGGCAAAAGCAATAACAACAGCAGCAGCAACAAAAAGGGTCCCATGAATGCTCTGAATTCTACATATGTCTGAGGCAATGGGAAAGAGAAGAGAGTTTAAAAATTACTGTATACACTTCAGTGATCAGGAATGAAAATCCAAACCTCTGCAGACTTGAAAGTTGTGAAAAGCACACAAGTAATTTTCACCTAGGAAACAGAAAAATGTTCCCATCATTGACAAATTAGCATCACAACTGAGCACTCTTAAATGGTATACAAATAGAACTCTTCAAGAGAAGGTGGTGGGAGTTGAAAAATGGTGACTAAGGGAGATTTGATAGAGATTTATAAAATTATGCATGGCTTAGCACAAGTGGATAGAGAGATGTTTGCTTCCTCTTCTCTCATAATACCAGAACTTGGGGCCATCCAGCAGAGCTGAATGGTGGGAGATTTGGGGCAAAGGAAAGGAAGTGCTTTTCTGGCAGTGCATATCTGAACTTTGGAATCTGCTTACATAAGATATGATGGCCGCCAACGTAGTCTTCCAGGATGAGAGGGAGTATGCCTCTGAATACCAAAGTTTGGAGAACAAAAGCAGAAAACTATTTCAAAAGTTACATTTGATTGGATGTTTTAAAATAAAGTTTCTAAGCTGCATTTTGGGACACTGTGGTTTCATCAAAATATTTACCATTTAGTTGCTGTTTTCCCCAACATTGCATAAAACCCAAATTAAAAAACATTGCACAGCAGTTGCAATTGATGTAACAATTTACTAAAATTAAGCTTGAACTGGGCTATGCACACTCAAATACCAATGGAATTGACATCACCATGCCCATATGGATCATTATAGTTGTATAATGGACCAACCAATGCATAGATTTACAGAAAGAAATCTCAAAACAGGGTATTCTTCTGCTTATATCTAATATACTTCTATTGCAACAAGTATATTAATTAATACATATTTTAGCTCCACTCTATTTCTGCTTCACTAGAGAGATACCTGTTTCATGAAACACCCAGTATGACACATCTTCACCAGAAGAACTTTGCAGGAAGGAGCAAACAAACCTTAAGTGGCACAGTTTTAACACTTCTCTTTTGGAAATTTGATGAAATAGTTCCTACGAGTTTTCTGTTATTCAGTCTAATAGATAAAGTCTGAAAAGGGATGGGATACACAGCAGTTGCCCATGTAGTCCCCAGTCTGGCACCCATGGGCACCTGAAAGCTATCTACATGGCCCATTTGTTCAATTCCCTGAAGTTCACATGTCACTGAATATTAAAGAGTATTCCAGTACAATTCCTATCTGTACAAATCCTATCTTCCCCCAAAGAAGCAATTATTGGCCTCTGCCAAAATATCTATTTAAAAGAAGCATGAGTTGTACTGCACCACAAACCATTAATCAACTTCGGCACTTCCTTGAGGTTTCCAATAAAACATTTCACACGTTTTTGCCAAAGAAGACAAGATGGAAAGGGAGATGCCAAAGCAACAATCCACGGATTAGGCATTTTGTGGTGATTTTCCAAGCACACAAATGTGCCCAGAGATGGAAAAAGGCCTGGTGTGAAGATTTTAGAATAAGGCAAGCCTGAAGTGCAGAGCCGTTTCAGGGGAAGGGTGTTGGGCTTGTTTGCAGCCTGCACGTGTTCTTAGCAAAGCACAGATGGATTGCAGGTCTTACTCGGCGTGACATGCAACCTGGGCATTGGTACAGTGCTGATGTGACCCAAAAATGTGGCATGTGCCTCCCCTCTTTCACTACCAAAACACACAGTCTGGGTTTTGGTGAAAAATGGGTAAGATTAATGGAGGATTCAGGGGAAGTACAGAATGTGGGAAGTACAGAATGCGGAAAAGGGTGGTCACACAAAGAGCACACAATAATAAACAGCTCCAAGTGGAAAATCAGTGGCAAAAGTCAAACCAAAAGGGCAAATGCAGTCTAGTTAGCACAGCACTGTGCATGCTGCCTACCTGGCTGCCTGAGGACTCATTATGTCCTGCCAGCTTTCTCCTGCCGCCTGCATCAGGCCTCCCCTCCTCCTTTGTTTGGGAAGAACAATACCTGGGTCAGGGCCATCCTGACGCATGGGCCTGATGGGCACTTGCCTGTGGGCCCCATAGTAAACTGTGTATGTTAACCCTTGGAAAATGGGAAAACTTCCAAAATTAACAGTAGTTGGAGTTGTCGTAGGGGCCCCAGTACACTGCTTTGCCCAGGGCCCATAATGCTGCTAAGACGGCCCTGACCTGGGTGCCTGTCCTGGAGGAACCTTGGGACAATCTCTACTGCAATTGCAAGAGAAAAACCCCAACTTCTTTTTCCAGTACAAAACATCTCCTTTGGTCTCTCCCCATTTGCTTGGGCTGGATTTCTAGAATAATTTCTTGGTCTTTGTCTGCTGCCTGTCTAGCGATGACTTATCCTCAGCTCCGAAATGGTCTCTAGCAGATTCATACTGTTCGGGCAGTTTGGTAATCCATTGTTCACTATGCGGTGTTGCTTGGCCAAAAATGACCTCAGCAAGGTCATCTGCACTGCAATGCCAGCATCTGATCAACGGGTCCTTCACTTAAGCAGGGACCTGATGCTGACCTGTCTCCTGAGTCTGAGAGAGATGGAGTCAGCATGGTCTGGCTGAGGAGGCCACACCAGGGCATCCATAACATGAGGGAGAATAAATGGCTTGGATTACTAATCACGACAGATATGCTGTGGAGTTAGGTGTGGAGCACACATGACTGCCTGCAGGAGCATCCAGGGCTACTGAACAGCTCAGATGGCTGGTGGGATCACACAGTGGCCCTAACTGTACCATCCTGCCTGCCTGTAGTACCTACAGACATGTGACCACCCAGGTCTGGCTCCAGGATTTTGGGAAGAACTCAGTGGTTTCTCTCCCGAGTTGAAAGAGGTGGGACATGCAAATGGGTGATGCTTTTATGCTGCTTTTGATACTCCTGGATAGTCTGTGCAAACTATAAATAGTGCCCATGTTAAGGTTGTGGGCTCTCTGCTAGTCTTAAGTCACTGGTAATGATCCAGCTTTGCCTTGTGTGGCAGAGTCCCCAGCTATAGAGAATGTTCCTACACACATGAGGTTAATGCTCACACTCTCTGCACCACAGTATTTTGACCCTAGTGAGCATCTGCTGTCTCAACAGCATGGGACACACTCAGAAGGATGAATTATTAATAAAAATCAACCTCTGCCCTAAAAATCCGCAAATGTTTTCACTAGAAAGTGGCTGAATAAAACATAACCTCCTTTCAGTGACAAGTAACAGAGTCTTCCTACTCCTGGATGGATGCACTTGAAAGCAAATTCTCATCTCGTCCATCCACAGCTGACCCAGTGGATGGCTGATCACTTGATGCTCGCAGTCCTGTAGACATGCATGTTACTTGTTCTGGGAAAAAAGAAAGGAGACTGGGTATGGGCAAGAAGAGAGTGTCAGCTCCTGGATATAAGCTGCATACAACTAGAGCCCCAGAACCAGGGATGATGGAGGGGGATGGAAGTCTGGCAAGATGAAGTTGGGCCGGAGACACAGGCAAGGTCAGGTATCAGCAAGGGTCAGATTAGGGATATGTGAGGAATGCAGTTTAGGAGGGGGAATCTACTGGCTTTCCTCAGTTCAGCTCCCTGGACTCCAGCCTGCTTTCTCTCTTCCCTAAGTCCACCTCCTGAAAAGTGCTTGTGTGGTCATCAGGCAGGAAGCAAGTGCAAGTGGCATTCTGCTTCTACATGTGTGACTTGAAGACTTTGTGTACATTGCACAAAGAATTATGCAATCTGCATACTTTTCACAAAGAATCTACTGGCATTCCTGAGCATTTGTGGACTTGCTTCCATTTAAATCATAATAACTGTTTCTAAATTGGGCCAGCCACTCATTCTCAGCCCAACCAACTTCACAGGGTTGTTGTTGTAAGGATAAAATGCTGCTTTGTCACTGTGGGTTTCGGGGAAAAGGAGAGAAAGGCAGATATAAATGCAGTGGGATAACAATAGCAATAAGTTGCATCTATCTATATTAACCAGCACATGCACGTTTTATACATATGGACACCGTCTTTGATGTCAACACGTCAAGTAATTTTTAATTTAGCCTAATCCTGCCCGATGTGCAACATCCAGTGCCAGAGCAAATCAAGT
Organism: Varanus komodoensis; assembly: GCF_004798865.1. Lineage (NCBI taxonomy): Eukaryota > Metazoa > Chordata > Lepidosauria > Squamata > Varanidae > Varanus > Varanus komodoensis. The sequence continues at coordinate 7,179,164 of NW_025335505.1, read as the reverse complement.
ATGTGGATGAGATGTTATTTGCGAAGGGAACTAAACCAACTTTAAAGAGTGCATTGCCCCCTGGGGATCATTGCTGCTCCAGTGAGTCCAAGAACCACATTCCTGAAGTGTTCCAAAGGCCAGCTCCCACTGGTACTCTCTGTCCAGTAAGGCCACCAAGGCTCAAAGGGGAATGCACATGAAACCCTATTGTGAATTTTGCAGAGGGAATTGCAATGAACTTCCCTACGCTCAAGGCTGGAGAACTTTTAGAAGCCCATGCCATTCTAAGGACAGTAAGTGGCTGAAATGAACGGCTGAATGTGGTTCTGAAATACCACATACATCCACAAGTGGCTCCAGTACCAACAGCAGCATGATGCAACATAGACGAATTCTGTTCAGGGTTTCAGCTAGTGAGCGAGTGAGCCAGCCAGCCAGTCATGTCCTCTTCCAGGCTATACCATTCCCACTCCCTCTGGTTTTCCAACCCATCCATAACAGTCTATCGGCATTTTATGGCCACCAGATATTCTGATCTCATCCCTTTCTACCACCTTTGCTTCCACTCATCATAAAGCGTTTTTGTACTTCTACAAAACTCATGGTTCCCTCAAGCCTGCTGATTCTCCCTTCTCCCTTTTGTGTGAACTATGCCATTTCAATTGCAGGACTGGCACTTGGAGTAAGAAGCATAAGGCTAGAGCAGGGGAGAGATCTTTGGAGAAGCACTATCTGGAACCATTGTTTGCATGCACTGTGATTGTCCTTATTTAGTAGACAGCCTGGGTGTGTCCATGGTGCTCATTTTGCCTTGTGGTGAGAGTTTTGAGGGAAAATGATGAATTCGCACATAATACAGTAGGGTTACCTTGTCCCATATATCAGATTTCTGAAAATGAAACTCAGGGTAATTGCATGTGATGAAGAAAAGAAGTAACTTTTCTTTAGTCCAAGCTTTGGCATACTGCAGTGTCCTCAGATCCATTTTGTCCTTTGGTGCTTGTTTCATTAACTAGATAAGACCCACCAATGCAAAATGGTGCCTGAGGAAGGCGGAAATGGTGCAAAACAACTCTTCAAGGGCCAGAGCTACTTGCCGACTACACTCCATGAGCCACAGTGTGCGATGACCCACATGAGCATTTAGAAATATACCTCCCCCTTGTTACAGATAAAGGATACTAACACAAAACTCAAAGCAACCCGGGGAGATGCACAAAGCTCTGGTCAGAAGCAAGCAATGAATCCTTCTGTTTCACAACTGAGAAATGACTGATGCTTAGAAATAATTGGTGCAAAGGCAGCATTTTTGGTTTTGACATTTTATTTGCTATTGTATAATATTCACAGCTGGAAACCATTGGCGATCTCCTGCAATTCCCTCAGAGACTTCCCAGTAGATCCCAAACTGCCTCTGCTGTAGTGCACACATGCAAGCAGAAAGTGCCAAAATACCCTTACAGCTGTCTCCCTTAGTAATAACTTGAGTAAATTGTGCCAAAAACACAATTCTATGCACTATTAGACAGAAAAAAGTCCTACTGAGCCAGCCAGCCAGCCAGCCAGCCATGACATTGTGCCTTACATGTATTCAGCGTTGCAACTGTACTAAAATATAAACAACTTGGCTGTTGGGGACAATTGTGGATTCTGCTAAAGTGGGTGCGTGTTTTTGTGAAGGAACTGTACAAATCATTCTACTAACACTTCTGATTTCAGAAGCCAACAAAGGGAGAGGAATTGCAGAGAAAAGATATAGTAGATAGCAAACAGAGAAGGGACTTCACATTGTGTGTGTGTGTGTGTGTGTGTGTGAAGGGGATGGCTTGGGCTAAGCCAGTGATCTTCTGCTTTAGAAAAGGGATAGGAAAGCACCCAAGAATATCCACATTTTCATCCACAAAATGATGGAGGCCATGCAGCTGTTTCATGAATGTAGTTGCTGCGGAGTTTAAATCACAGACCACTATTTCCTTCTCTAATGATTCATTTTCTTTATTTGGTTCTTGAGGAATAACTCCCTCTTTTCTTGCATGGATATATTCCTGGAGGGCTATAATAGTTTGTTAATATGGATCAATAATAAATACCCAATGACTTATCTCTTTTCCTTAGCTATTTTTAAAGAGCTAAACAATGCTCAAAATGTGCATAATGTAGAATGTATAGCACAAAATGTGCATTTGATTTTGATAAATGGGCTTATTATAACATCAGGTTTGGGGCTTTATAGGAACTCTGTGCATTATGTTTCACATGTTCCATCCCATAAGCCAAATTTGAGGCTTCTTGGCAAAGGATTTCAGACTAGGTTCTGTTCTCTTTCTTTATTTTAAACTTGGAATCCTATCAGTCCTATGTTTGCCAAGGACTTTACAGGAAGACCTGACAGAAGAGAATGGAGAGAGAGATGGTGTAACAAGATGCTTGTTACTGAACGATGGTTGTTTTAATGAACCCTCCTAGGTTGCCTAGAGGGCCCCAAAGAAGCAGTTCAATATTAAGGAGATGTGTACCTAATTTGAGGAGCTGGGTCTGATGCACTTCTATGTCTCTCATCTCTTCCTGGGGCGCCACATCTGATTTTCTTCCTTGACCAGTAGGAAATGTTCAGGTAGTTTGCAGAGTTCCCCCCACCTCCCACTTCCGTAGCCACTTTTGTTTCAGCTGTTATTTCAAAAGTTTTCTCCACATTGTTATTATGATGGATCGTCAGGGCTGCAAACTTGCATCAGTGTCCGTCAATGGAGAACGAATGAACGAAAGAAAGAAGATACAAGATGTTGAGTGAGCATATAGGTTCCAGAATAAAAACAAAGGGTAGTCAGAAAATTAATGACAGAAATATAATATAAATGATAGAAGTTGAGGAAATTGAGTTCCATGTGTTTTTCCCTTGATACCCTGAAAGACAGTTAAACACTATTCAGCCTGTCAAACTGTAAGGAATGCAGTCTGTGAGTCAGGAAAAAGTGTGTGTGGTGTGTGCGTGTGTGCGTGCGGGCAGGCAGAGGGGAAAATGGGGCTCAAGGAAGAAAGAAAGAGCCAATTACTAATCCTAGCTCTGAGCACAAGAATATAAGAAGAGTCTGACTGGACCAGGCCAGGGGTTCATCTAGTCCAGCACTCTGTTCACAAGGTAGCCAGCCACAAATAAATCAGTAACTCCCTACAAGCAGAATGTGAGTGCTGAAACAGTCTCCCACCCATGTTCCCCAGCAACTGGTGCACACAGGCATACTGCCTCTGGTACCAGAGAGAGCACACAGCCCTGAGGACTAGCAGCCTTCGATAGCCTTCTCCTCCATGAATTTCCCCAGCTCCCTTTTAAAGCCATCCAAATTGCTGGCCATTGCAACATCTTTCGCTAATAAAGAAATGCTTGCCCTTATTTGCTATGACTCTCCCACCCATCAGCGTCATGGGATGGCCCCATTGGGTTCTAGTCTTACGGGAGAGGTTCACACAACCTTTTTCTCTCTGACCAATAGAGTGTTACAGCAAAATGCCTGTCATGAGGGCTGGTGGCTCTGCTCTTCCATGAAGGGCCCCTCTGAGCAAGGGGACATATTGCTTTCCACTGCTTAGCTTTTCCCCATAGGAGTGAATGGAAGCTGTTTATGTTAGGTATTAGAGGGTGGGGAGAAAGGGTATCCTCAGCATCAGGGAGACACCCTTGGGGTTGATGCACTGGTGTCTCCCTGATGCTAGTTGTGACTGCATCCTGGCAATCAGATGGCCACGTTCCATGTTATGATTTTAGCCTGCTATTGTACAGTCTTTTGGGACAACCATTTAAAGCACATTCGGTTTGATTTTGAATGACTGAAGGTCTCTCTATAGAGAGAATGCATGTTTCTCCTGGCAATGTGCTGAGTTAATGTGTTAACTGATTTAGGACAGACAGAAGGATCCCATCTGAGAGCAGGAGGCTGGAAGCATGACCCTCGCCCTCCCTCCCATGATAGAGCTCTGAGGTTCTGAATAATGTATTTCTGCAGCAGCACTGAGGCAAAGGGCACAATACTGAGACAGGGTCTGTGGCTGTCATTTCTTCCTGCCGTTCCAACACCGATGGGCTTAGTCTGATTGGACTGGGAAATCTGCCTCTGAAGAAATGAATGGCTGGAAACCAGTCCCTGAATGGAAAGGTTCCTCTCACTCAGAGAAGGTCATGGGGTTCAGGGAAGGCTCTCTGGTGGAAGAAGGGGGAAAGTATGGAATTCCCTCAGTTCCATACTTGCACCCCATCATGTCTTAGGCTCTCTGGAGAGACTCCCAGCCCTCCAAACCAGATTCCCAGGAGGCTGAGGGAAGAAGGAATCAAAGATTGCCACTGCACCCCTTCCTTTACCCTTAGAACTCTTAGGAGTGTTGGACTGGGACTCAGGAGATCAAACCCAGTCATGGAGCAACCGGCCAGTCACTGACTCTGAGGCTAATTTACCTCACAGGGTTCTTGGGAGGATGAAATGGAGGAAGAGGATCATGCACGTTGTCTTAGGCTCCTTGAACAGAATATAAATGAAGCAATAAAGAAATTAGCAAAGACAAAAGCACAACTCTGAATGCAACTCCAAGTATACATTCATATACCTGTCACCAGCTTCCAAAATGCTTTGATCTAGAATGTGGGGAGGTCCCAGACCAGCCTGCATGCAACCAGTGAAAACCAGAATGGTCTTGTGAAAATATGGGATGAGGAAGCCTGAGATGGAGGCTACATAACCAGAGAATTGTACCACGAGGTAAAAAGAGGAAATTCAGGTGAACCATGTAATCCTTCATTTCCTCCTTCCTGTCTTCTTTTTTCATTTGGCCCCAGGAAAATCTATATGCCCAAGTTTACCTAGGTGGACATTTCCGGAAGTACACAAGGCCTGGAATTCTTCTCCACAAATCCATCATGTACCCTTGTACTACAAAGCTGACTGATCCTCCTTCATGCCAGAAAAAGGCCATCATCTGGAGGAAAGAGAGGGTGACTTATGCAAAAAAGTCACTGCTGAATTAATTAAACCATGCAATAAAACAGTCACATTTATCTGGGCATCACACATAGACTCCCTAAACAGTTCAACTGGATATGAAAATGCCTGCTTGAAGCCAACAGAATTATTAATAGTACCCCAATTGTAAAGCAAGATCCATTCATCATGGCTGACAGAGAGCAATTTCTGAGTCTTTCACAATTTTTTGCAAAGTTTTGGCAGGGAACGTTGGGCACCTGCCTAGAAGCCTTCTAATCACTTCCTGCAATAAATCAGATGCGAGGTCTTCTCACTCTGTCCCTACGGCTTTGCCTACCAGCTCTTAATGCCCGCTGAAAGGACAAGTGGGTGACCATGCCACCGAACAGGACTGTGGTGCTTGCTAAGGGGGTGCCAACCTGATACCACAAACAACACCAAAAGATGGCTGCAGGGTCAGCCCAATCCAAGAGAGATCCTGCTTCATGCTCCTCTTCCCAAATGAACTACTCAACCACTCAACAGAACAGCATCCACTCTTGGTTTTCTGGATGAAGGAGACCCTCGCCACTACATGGTTGGCTTCGTGAAAGCCGGGGGCAATTACAGCCAGCCCAACATCATTTCCAAAGAACAGAATGAGATTTCCATGCCTTAGGTTAGAGATCCAGCATAGAAGTTTCACAAGTTAAGGGCACAATGTGAGGCATGTGTAGAAGGAAAAGCATTCTAAAACTCCCAGTGTTCCCTAGATAGCTCCCTAAGTATTTCTGAAATGTAATCTGCAGAATTTTCAAGAGAAAGCAAAAAGTGTCTCCAAACATATGGAGTACCTTAATTTTGCCAATAAGTAACTGCCTTTGAGTTTCAAACAACTAGGATTAGAGAGAAAGGATTTCCATGACAGAAGGGATTGCAAGAGGACTATGTTTTGTTATTCTCAGCCCAGGACCTCTTCCACTACTGCCAATATCCAATCCTTACTGGGCAAACATTTCATGGAAATGGCTGGTTCTTCGGGGATACTCTGTATTGCGGTGCTAGTGCTAGCAGATTCCAGTGCTATTATGTATCATAAACATTGAATGCTTGAAAAGGGGTGGTCATGATGGTGGTATGCTGAGAAGCACATACTGTGAAGAGAAAGAGCTGTTTGCTATGCATGAGAATCAGAAGGCAAGATGTCATTTAGTAAGGCTTCACTATAAGTTGTGGCACAAAATTTGCATCTGGGGGTCTGGAGGATACCCCAGAATGTAAAATAAATGCAAATAAGCAAGTCATCATGGGGCAGTGTGAACGCTAGGGCTGGCCAGCAATCTGAATGAGAGCAACTAGGTGTTTCATACATTTTAAAGTAACATTTACCGAACACCACGTCTGTTAAAATGTCATCCGAATAGTCCCAAACCATTATAAGACCACATCATTCTGGTGTTACATCTCATTTTTGTTTCAGACAGATTGCAGCAAGATTCACCACAAGAGTACAAGAGCACAGATAACCTTGAAAAGGGGATCAAGTACTACCTGCATCTTGCAAAGGGGCTGAAAACTGGCACTGGATAATAGATTCTAAATTGTCTTAAGCAAAGAGCAAGCCTAAGCATCGTCTGCAGGAGCAACTTGTTGCTGTTGGCTTCCGCTGCTTAGTATATTTATTCAAACCTAATTTGTGTAGAATCTGCTCTAATCAATGAGACATTACATAGTGATTCTCCTTCTAACACTTCAGCCACTTCCAATAATGCATGTGCTTGTCTTTCGTGCCTCATGGCTAATTGTTCAATTGCAAGAGCATGAGCCACTCTGACACCCAAGAACACTCGGAAGGCCAGTTGTGAAGTGCTCATGGCCATGGAATCAATGACATTTATATACCATGTGTCCATCCTGTACTTTGCAAGATAAAGTGCCATTCACACTTAAATAAATAACTTCAAACATAACTCCAGGGCCTATCACATTTCCTCTCTCTGTCTTACCAACTCAGTCTTAGTCCCTATTATCTGCATTTTAGCTAAGAAATATGGGTATTTCAGCTCCTCTGCACAAGGGCACCCTCCAGATTTATTGGACTACATCTTCCATCATCACCAGCTAGGGCACCTGGTTAGGAAGGGTTGTCCTAGTACGGAAAAGGTTTTACATTAATTTATGGAACAAAGGCTTGTTGAAGTGATGGCGCTATGAATTGCAATCATATGTGGATAATGAGGAAGTACTTTAAAAATCAGGCCCATGTTCCAAAGGCTCACGGGAGAAAGAGCTGCAGAGTTTTGCTTTCTGTTTTTCTGGATTCTGAGAATGTCACATAGGAAGTGACCAGTGGAAAATGTTTAGCAAATGTGCACAAAGCTTGGAATAGTACCCCATGTATGCAGAAGCAAGACCCAGTGCTTTAAGACTGAAGGCCACCATCTTATGTGAATGCTCATCTCCATGAATGTTAAGCCTTAACCATAAGTGTTACCTGCATGTGAGAATGAGCCATCACAGCTCAAACACTCAGCTTGAACTTTTATATCCCCTACACCAGCTCAACTTTCCATCGATGAATGCAGTTCACACATTCAGCTGCACACACAAAAGTGTGTAATAGGATTATGAGAGCTGACATTTTATGATCTCAGTAGGCATATTTCTAAGCAAAGGATTGGTTTCCAAATCTTGAAACAAGAAAACACACATGCACTCATTATTCTGCAGAAAAACTCTATGCCATGCCATGCCATTCTAGTAACTAATTACATTTCTCTACCATCCAACAGCTGAAATGCTTTCCCTCAAATCAGGTGTGCAGAGGATGGAAAAAGAAGCACATAGCCAATGCATTAACTCTGAGAGTTTCCCCACTCTATTCTCAACCTCATGCGTGCTTGCAAGATGTGGGGAGGAAAGCGGGAAACAAGAGGCAAGGCTAAAGACTAGGAGAGCAAAAGCAGGGCTGCCTTCAGCTAACAAGTCACTTTATCCTTTGGAGTGTGGCTAGTTTCCTGATTTATGATATGACCTTCCCAAAGGCTTACTTCACAAATACCATTGGATACTAGACTGGCTGTACTGGAAATAGCATTAGCAGATTACTGGGTAATGTCTCTGGAGCTGGGGAATATCTTGAATAGGAAGCGGTGGCATGTACATGGCAATTTTTTTTCAGGATAGGGGAACTCATGGAAGCCAGTGTGTGTGAGCAAAGGCACACTTTCTATCCTGCAACAAAGGATAGTATAATCTGTGTGTGTGTGTGAGTGTGTGTGTGTGTGTGTGTGTGTGTGCGCGCGCGTAAAACAGCTGAAGGAAAGAAGTTGCGAGGATGGGAGAAGCACTTTCTCAAGCTGCTGGGGTCACTCTGGTGATTTGCTGTGGGAAAGTGAGTCTGCCTGGAAGAACTGATTTCTTCCTTGTATGCTCACCATGCATACTTGGAAATAAACCCAGCCTTTACAGAAATACTCTCTGTTCCCACTGTTTCCTTCTAAAGAAAACTAATCTCAGCTAAATATCACATAGGAGGTAGGAAGAGTCTCTCTCACAAACACTCATGCACGCCTAGGTGCTGAAGGAAGGGGCAGGATAAACCAAGTTAACAAATACAAGCTAACCAGAATGCTAAACAAGAATAACAACCTTGCTGCTATAAGAAGCATGGCTGCAAGGCATAAGATGCAAGCCAGAGCACTAAATAAACCATTATTGTACCAAAACAGAACAATAATGATCAAAGCAGCCTGCATTGTATAAGTGCCGAGTTATGCTGCCAGTCATGGCTGCCATCAGCACTTGCCTTTCTTTGGCGGCTCTCAGGAACCGACTCAGTGAAAACCCGGTAGGGAGAGAGTATGCCATGTGAACGGTGGGTCAGGAAGATGGCCCTGAGATGGAAAATACTTTGTCCACAAGGTCTAAGAGGTGACGCGGAAATAAAACCTGATCTGGTAGAATGAGCGGTGTTGGATCTAGGAAGAATACCGTACCCTTTCTTTATATTGTTCTCCTCCTTCCTAGTTAGAGTTATATTATCTATTTATTAGTGTTAGGATTCGCAATGCTGAACTTCACCAATGGTTGTAGTGGTGCTGTCAATTACATTTCATGCACTCTCAATAGCTTCTTTGGTGTAACCCACTGCTCCAAGTAGTTCACTACAATCTAAGAAGTTGAATGGTGTCTACCTGTGTGCAGTTCCAGTGCTGCTTGACCTCCAATTAAATATATCTGTTTCTAAAAAGCCTCAGAGTTTGTTGGAGAGCACATCTCAACAAACAACATCATGAAGACTAAGCTATCAAGACAATTATGGGATAAAGCTGTGCAGATGGACCCACTAGGGTTGGGTTCTAAAACAAAATCCCACATTATGAAAATCACCCAGAACAGAGTTAAAAGTTCTCGAATATAATGTTGAAGAAAGGCACTGGAGCATCTTTGACTTGCTGATGTTTGCTTTCTTTGAAACTTATAAAGGATTTAGCAGGATGGCAACTTGCCTGCAAAGTTTTTTTATACATGCCATAGAAAAGAAGTGAATACATCTACAACTAACAACTGCTAGTTTGTTTTTGTTTCATTCATTTTTGTGCCACAAAAAAGAAAGAAAAAAACTGCACCTCCTCAATGTTGAGTAGCTTGTATTTATTTCAGTTTCAGCTTGTTGCACCACAAAATGTGAAAAGTCAAAGGGGAGTGTGTGACTATTTCCGCAAGGCACTCTATATGCATATACATATAATACAAGCCCATACATACCAATGCTATTTCTTTAATATATTTCTGTTCTGCCTCTGGAGGGAAGCGTTTGAGTGGCTCACCAAAAATAGTAATGCAAAACCAGTCACATCGCAGTAATAATAGAAGACTGGGGCCTGTGATAGTCATTCACAACATAAAAGAACACAGAACCGACTCTTCTAACAATTGCCTGCCTGGCTCCTTGGAAGCAATTTATATTCACCTAAGACGACTCTGGTAAAACAGCTAGCAGCTGCAGAAAAACACCATTTCTGAAGTTCATTCCTAGTTCTTACCATTTTCTAGAACAAAGCTTGAACGGTATGCAGTACAGGTAACACGGAGTCACTGAAGTAGCAGCCCACTGAAGCAATGGGCTAAATCCAGTCTGCCTGGGATCCTTGCACAGGGTCATGGCTTCCATGGCTCTGACCCTGTCCCCTTTTCCCTCACCATCAGTTGTTTGGTCGTTTCTTGTTGTGTATCTCCCCCCACCCCCCACCCCCGTTCTAAAAGTTTGACCTTTTTGTCCTAGTAGGCTCACTTACTGGCAATATAAGCCTCGAACTAAACCATGCTCATATTTGTGGCTCTGACCCTTTTGTCTCTGGTCCTTTGCACTTTTGCTTCTCCACTCCTCCTCCATCTCCACCTCTCCCACCCACCACTGAAACTCTTTGTCCCATGACAGAGGACAATCAGCACATACAACAAGATTTCTGTAGAACTTTGGGAGTCACAACATCAAGGAAGCTGCTCTTAAGAAGAAAGCGAGGGACTGCAACAAGAACAAAACGCTGCTTGAGAACGGCATCACCCAAGTCCCCAGTTACATCAGCACATGAGTCATCCTGCAACCTGTAACATTTTGGGACTAAGCACACACCAGAACTTGCCAGATTTGCAGATTAGTCTCCACTTTCACTCTTACCACTTCAAAAGTATTTCCTGACTCATTTTGAGAAGGACAGAGGAATCATTCCATGATAAGCATTCAGTGTCCTGAGCAGTCTATTCTGTTCAAACACCTTCTTTAATACCACTGCTTAGACAGTATAAATCAATGTAGCTCTACTGATACTAAGGGGGATATGTTAATTTTCTATGTTGCAGACTCAACAACACGGTGTTTCTTGGAAGAGTTAAGATATTCTTTAAATTGACTTTCTTGTGAAGCACAAACAAGTCCTAATTGCAGATTCTACTCTAAGCTTGTATGGCTATTGTTATGTAAATTAGACCACTTTTTCCGGTCCATTCCTGCATGGAGCTGATGAACCATATATGCTGCAATTCCCCTACAAGAATGGTTAGGAGACGTTGATACGAGGCAGCGATTGTACTCACATGCCAGGTCATGCCATACTGTCTTGCCCAGTGTGAGAGACTTCTCAAAACTCTAGGTATAAATGAAGGTCAAAATAAATACCTTACCTTGCCAACATATTGATAGTCAGAGCCCGTGTATTCCTCTAAAAGAAAGAATTGATTCCACATCCAGCTTCTTTTGGAACGATTAACCTCTTTTTTGTGGCTTCTAGATAGATCCAAAACCATTGGGCTTTCTGGCAAGCCTCTAGTTCTTCTTGATAATGGGCTGGAAGAACTTTGGTGAGGATGAGTAACCCAGAAGAGCAGCCAGAAGCAGTGATAAGTCCTCATTGTGGCAGTACAAAAAAAAAAATTGAAATGGATTCCTTTCTTCACCTTAATGCAAACTAGTTTTCTGTGCTGAAACCAGTCTCATCACTATTTTGTTCCTTAATGTTCTTGGTTTAGGTCTCTGTGGATCTCTGAAATAAATAAAAAGAACGGACAATTTATTTAGCATTTTCAGGGCTCTTAGCATTCACTTTTACAGCAAATATGACAAGAACATATTGGAATTGCCACAAAAGGAATCCTGCCAGGCACTTGGTTCTTATATGTTCTAAATGGCCCTTTACATAAACTGAATGCAACATCTCTGTAGAGTAGGAGGAATGAGCACTGCTTATTGTATTCTTCATCACACTTACTTGAAAAATGCTATTTTGGGCAACTTCGTATTCCTTTGATTTCGTCCATGGTGAATCCATTTATCATAACAAGAATAAAATGCTTGTTTCCAATTGGAACATGTCAAACTGTTGTAATAATTGGGGAGCTCAAGACATGAATGTAATATTGCAAAAAGGTGGCACAGGTCCTAGTCAGAGTGCCAGGGGAGGTGCCGTGCCTTTTTGTCTGAACTGGCTGATAATGCTAGATGCTAATTGGGACCTCTGCATTTTTGTGGGGATGGTCCTTCATTCCAGGCATGGTTTCCTGCTTTTAGGAAACTTTAAAGCAAAATATCCATGTGACCTTTGCTGAAGACAAAAAAGCTCTTTCTTGTTCATTGTCCGACTGTGAGACAGACAGGCAACACCAGCAGAGTGTTTTGTATGCAAAAAGACCCTTTATTGTAGGCACACATAGACAATATAGAGTGAGCTCATCTTCATTTGGGAGCAGCTGCCCTGTCATCATGCAAATTAATACATTTAGCAGAACATGTTACAGCAGGAGACATTCAGTTACTTTTTGTACATGGTTATCTTGACCAACACTTCCTTCTAGGACATCTGGTGTCAAAACATCTGTTTCCAGGCTTATCTTTACATATTTCTTGACAGAGATTTATTTTATATTTTTGACTCCCTTGTGTCACTGTGACCCTTGTTGTTTAGTTATGTGGAAAGAATGTATATTCTTCACCTTGCTCCCTTTAATGATTAATTATTGAGATGGATACAGTTTTGCTTTCCTTTTGATGTCCTTGAGAAAACCCATTTTTGTTTTGCCTGCTAATCTTCTCTGTAACTAGCTTTAACAATAATTAACAACTACTGTTAATTCACAGAAGATGGAACAGGGAAACCTTGTGTTTGGATACCTAATCTGAAAGCCCAGTGGACTACATGACACATTCCTGAGTAACAAATACAACGTCTGATAAAAGAAAAATGTCATTGAAGGAATCCATTGGTCAGAGTTTTGGGAATCATAGGAACACAAAGTACCATAGAATAAAACACTATAACTATTGTCCCAAAATAGCAAAACACTTGGGAAAAAAAACAATGAGATACATGATAGGGGCTAAACATTGTTTTCATATTAGTTGATTATATGATTTGGGTTTCAACCCAATATACTAGTTGGGGCAGGTAGAAATATATCAACCTATAGGTTAAACTTTTCCATGAAATATTCAATATTCAATATTCAGTATTTATTTATTTATTTAAACTTTTTATATGCCGTCCCCATTGCTACACAGCCTTGGGACGGCTCACAATGAAATATTTCTGCCTACCTGGAAATGTCACCTCCTACCCTGTAGATAGACACATTTCACTGTGCCATTTCACTAATTTATTCAATATACTGAGTGACTGTAATATTTTTGGCAAGCATATATGATGGTTCTAATGGTGGCAAAGATAATGTTGGTGAACAAAATTCAGTCTATTTTCATGCATGTTTAATCTGCACTAATTTTTTCGTAGTGACATGACACATGGAATGTATAATGTCATGGGAACAGTTTGGAACTGACCACTTCGTTTGCTTCCATTCATTCTCCAGGTTTGAGGTCTTTAAAGCAAAATAAAATAAAAACAAAGGCAGAATGGTTCTGCTAGTTTGCAGAAACCAATTGTGGACAAAACCACCTTCCCACCATTGCCATAAGTTTTGCAGCTTTTTGACGAGCTGATAAACAAGATGATGGGTGAAAAGGACAAGTAGCTTTTCTTGTTGGCTGTCACACTTTTTGTGATGCAGGCAGGTGCTAGTAATGATTAAAAAAGCAAGAGTAGGAAAAAAGCAAGAGTAGTTGGTGATGATGACAGACAGAAAGTAGTCTTTCTGTGGGTGGAAGCCCACTGAAGCCCACAAGTCCTTTTTAAGGGCTCTCAAAGACTTGGAGCCAGCACTGTTCAGTTATTATTTTTTCCAAATGTCCCAAATGCAGGGCACAAGAGGGAGGGGGCAAAGCTGAATTTGCTGGCATGCATACTAGTCATTCAAATGAGCTATGCCAGGAGGATGTCAAATTCACCTTGCAGATGAAGAACCTGCTGCAAGTCCTCTTTTTAATATCATATTTATACAAAAGGCTGGAGACTCCTATGCCAATGGGCTCCTTATCGATTACATCTTTTCTTTTCAGCTTAATATGATGAACTATCAGTGTTCCATGTGGTGCACTAGTTTTAGAATGGAGCACAGTACCACATATAGCTCCTGCAAAGCTCTTAGGGAGATGAAAAGAATAACTACATAGAATAAGGAACCCCACTGAGATAGGAGTCACCAGCCTCCCCTGCATATTTGACTTTACTTAAGTAATACATTGCACTAGTTACCAGTGATGGGAGAAGGGCTTTGTTAAAAGGTGAAGCCTGCCAAAAGCTATGCTAAACAAGCCACAAGTAAACTCTAGCAGGTAGAGGAAAAGAAAGGGAATGTAAAATACTGGCATCTTGCAATACAAAGTGATAACCTCTTTTTCTTGTGATCTTTTGTGGTGTTAAATTCATGCTTAACAGGAAGAAATGCAAAGGGCACACTTTGATTCTGCCATGCAGAAGCTATCCCTCATTCTGAAGCATACAGAATGAATGTATTAAACTCTTTTTTCACACTAATGAGACCTTCATACAAAAAGAAAAAGAAAAAAACCAAAACAATAATGCTATAATTGGGTGGTAGAGTGAAAATGGCAAGCAATATGCCTGAAAATAAAATTAATCCATAAATCTCATACGATCTGCTGAAACAAGGGAATCAACCGAACAAGTACATTTAAAACTGGTGGCTACTGAATTACAGTCAAGGTTATGGTATTGCCATACAAAGCCCAAACCACTTAGGATCAAGTTATCTAGCAGATTGCCTTCCCTTATATGATCCCAGTTGATTTTTAAGGCCTTTAGAGGACACCTTCCTGGGCATTCTGAAGGTTGCCATTAGAACATGAGAAAAGCAGTGCTGTATCAGACTAAAGGTCCATCTTGTCTTGTCCAGCACTCCATACACATAGTGGCAAACCAGGTGCCCACAGGATCCCTCAAGCAGGATGGGTACAAGATCTCCTTCTGCCCAAGCTCCTCAGCAACTGGTGTATTCAGGCACGCTGCCTCTTGTAAAGGAGGTAGTGCGTAATGATCAAGGCTAGTAGACACAGATAGCCTCCTCCCTCAGTAGTACTGCCATGCAGTACCTCATGGTGGTCCTTTTCACTACTGGCACCCCGCCTATTGGAAACCCCTCTCCTACGCACTTTGAGAAGCAGAAAATATAGCATGTTCCCCAATTTGGGCTTATGTGGGCTAGCCATGAAGAACTGACTGGATGGATCAGGGGAATGATAGATGCTGATCGATGCTGTCTGTGGTCAATACTGCCTTGAAGGAAATTGAAGTGTGATTACTACTAGCACTAATTATAATGGCTTCTCCTGTAACAACTCCAGAGAATGACACCAACTGTCATTTGTATAGATGCTTGATGCAACTAGATGGACGATTATCTGGATGCATTCAGGCCTCTTCTGGGACCAGTTCATCCTTGGTAACCCACAGGATGTACTTTGTTTGCACTGGTTTGGTCACAACAGGAATTTGAGGAATTTAAACACAAGGTAGTTAAAAAAATGCAAATACCACCAAACTGTTCTAAAGTATGGTAGAGGAGAGAAATGTAAATGAATAAAATGCAATTGCAGATGAAGTAAGAAAGACCATCAATGAGGTCATCCCTACTGAATTCTAGAAAACACCATTCTGGTTCAACCCTTCCTTCTCAGAGAAAGTTCATATTCCGGTAGTCAAGTACAGCGGTACCTTGGCTCACAAACTTAATCCATTCCAGGACTCTGGTTGTGACCCAAATTGGTCATGAGCCAAGTCAAATTTCCCCTTGAGGTTCAATGTAAATAAGGTTAATCTGTTCTGTAATTTTTTTTTTTTAATCACAAAAATTTGAAGTGGGCGTGCCTGGGGTGGGAGATGGGCATGATCCTGGGTGTGCGGAGGGGGGGGCTGGTGCGGGGGGGGAAAGGCGGGTGCAATCGCGGGCAGGGGGGGGGGGGGGGAGGCGGGCATGATCATGGGCACGCTCAGGAGCAGGGAGACAGGCACGATTGCAATTGTCACCAGATGCGGAGTTCGCGACCCAAGGCAAAATTTTTCAGAAATTTCTGTTCACAATCTGATTTGGTCATGAACTGAGGAATTTGTGAGCCAAGGTACCACTGCACCTTCTTTTAGTTTTTTTTCTGAAGTACTCTTGGACAAATAATTCACTTCCAAATTTAGAGAGATAATTGAGGAAAGTTTGACAGATAGTGAGTATGAAAGCAAACAAACTTATTTTAGACATTTATGTTATGGCAAAATCTATTCTATAGAATTTCACCTTTGAACAATATACAATCTTATATTGTTTAGTAGGCAGGAATAATCAGAGGATAATTTGAGATGAAGTGTTAACCATGGAAGAATACGGAATCATATACAGTGAACGACTTAACACTTTGATCACAAATTTGGTTTGACACTTCTATGCATTCTCTTTGCCATTTTTCCTGAAAAAACCTGGTAATTTGTTTATTAGTTAGTTTACTGAAAGAGTATATTTCTAAATGTAAAGGCAGGAAATCTGTATGGATTCTCTGCACCCCTAGTATGCCAGACAAATACATTCTCCAGTGTTTGGGGGCAAAATCCTGAGATGAAGCACTGTTCATGTGCCTGTTTATCAGCCAAATAGGCACCGCACAGTTGATACAGCAGATGTGAAGTACTGAACTGGTCCACAGCAGTCCGTGGGCCCCGAACTGAGAAAATAAGGAGCATCCTATGAAATATATCAAACTGGAGGAATGGAATGAAGGGGCACAAAAGGAGGGAGGCTCTGACTACATGGTACACTGCCAATGCATTCCCAGCTCATTCACCTGTCACCAGGTAACCTTCCATCTCCCGTGAGATGGTCTTTGATATGTTCCATTTAAACCTGTAGGGTAGAGTTGTTATAAAACAAAACAGCCAGCCTTGCTGGATGTTTGAAAGTTTCCCTTTTGCCATTCGGTTTCCCCTTCTTCTTCTTCTTCTTCTTTGTAACTTAGCAGCATGCTCTGCGATGACAGAAAGAGTGTGACTGTGGAGCATGAATTCCACAGGTGAGTTAATTAGTGCTGCAATCATTTGTATCCTGGCAAGGTGCCAGCGAGCAGTTGGCTGTCATTATGTTTGCTTGGAGTGCAGATGTAAAGTGACTGATGACGGGTTAGTTCTCGCTCCATGTGCCAGCTCCTTCTTGTTGAGGAGGAAGGTCTGTGGGTATGGAGCAGAGCAGACCGACCAACCTATTATCCTCCCATGAGCATGGGCTGGATGTTTCACTGGGGTGTATGGCGGGTAGGCAGAGGAGACAACCCGGTCCAAGGCACTCCCAGTGTTCCTTTCCTTTCCATTACCCCTGTGGCTGAAGCCTGCAGTGAGCTATTCTTCCTATAGGAGATTCCCTCATTTGTGCCAGGGCAGAACCAAGTAAGACAGAGAGCCTGGCCATTTAAAGAAACAGTCCTCAAAATGTCATTTGTTAGGGAGCAATTACTCCTGCGGGGGGGGGGGGGGGCTATTCAACACTTCACATTTGCTATTTTTCACAGCTTTGCTGTCACAGGAGAGGTTTTATAGCAGCTCTGGTTGAAATATGGCTTGCAAGAATGATATCACAGCTGTTAAATGCAGTTTTTAGATGTCTCCCCAGTTGTAATATTCTACAGATAACCCCAGCTGGAGATCTCATCCTGAAGGATGTTACCTAACTCATCTTCCTGGGGTATCTACAACTTGTAGAAAGCCAGGAACATCACACATATGTGTGCCGTTATGAATATAGCCTTATGTGTGGACCATATGTTAAATCCAAGAGCCTTTCCTTTAATCTTCCCTAGGTCAACTGCTTAGAGTATATTTAGTTAGTTCTGGAGAGAACAACAAAATAGAATGCTTATGTATTTCTTGACTGTTTCACCACTCTGGGCCCCAGGAGAGAAGAAAGCCGGAGCAGTGCACGGTGACTCCCTGAAGAGCACTGAATAATGCTGCATGTTTAGAATGTGTGGAAGTGAATGCAAAGCACCTGTATCTTTAACAGATGCATAGCAGAGGAACTGCTGATAGGTTTTTCCTCTGCCCTTTTCCTCCTGCAAGACAAGCTGCACTTGCTTATCTTCCTTCTTGCAGGCAGTGTCATTATATAATTTAGGCACAAGTGACACAAGGCTTAGTTAGATCTTGGTAAGGTCAGTTTGCTCTCGCGGTCCTGCTCTTGCTCCAGGGAAGCAATCAGGGTGTTGCTGTTGTCTTGTGTGGCCTGCCCTCTATGTTCCCAAGCAAGCCTTTTAAAAAGGTTTTTTTTTAGCACAGTGGCAGCACAGCTGGTGCCCCATCTTAAGTCAGGTGGAGCTGTGCTAGTTGTGGATCCTGACTTTGCAGATCAATGCCCAGTATCGATGGACTGACTGGCTTCTGATGTGAGTCCAAATATTTTGCTGTGTAACATTTTGTAGACTTAAACCTCTGGGTAACACATATGCAGCAAGATGGTCCATCTTCAGTAGCGCAGTCGGATGTCACGCACTGTGCGCTGCAGTGGTCTGTAGGGTTCGCTCAATGTACTTTTTCACTTTTTCACAGCAAGCTAAGGTAGAAATGTTTGGGGCAAGTGAAGACATAAAATTTAATTTGCTTAGAAAGGTACAAATGCCAATGCAGAAATGTGTTCCTGAATGCTGGCTACGAGTGGCTAAATGGACTGAGGCAGGGCATGCTGTGCTCCCGTTCAGTTTTGCCCCGAACTGCTGCCCTCCAGGTATACTGAATCAAAGCTCCCAATGCCCATGCTGGCTGGGGATGGTGGGAACGTCAGTCCAACTTATCTGGGGGACACCAGGTTGGGAAAATCACTTCAACACCCCGGTATTCTGTGATACAAGTGCACACACATTGAACAATCAGGACAGGTCCCATTTATGGATGGATGGGTGTCTTTAAGGATAGATGCCTTTGAAAGCATGCCAACCGCAGTTCTTCCCCAGTGCTCCCACTCCTGTTTACCCACAAGCTTGGCCAGATTTGCACACACCAGCACCTGTGTGCACTCACGGGCTTTTGACAGTGGACTCTGATCCAAGCAGCGACTTCTTCGTTGTCATTGAGGGTGTGACCAAAGGCATCTGTAGGCAGAAAGCAGTCCCACAGCTCCCAGCATGCCACAGCCAGTCATGCTCTAAATTTGTTTCTAGTCTTTCTGTTATGATTATTCTTCAAGACAGCTAACAATAATTAAATGCAAATAAAGTACAACATATTGATTAAAATCAAAAAGCACAAATAAATGGAAAACATATTTAGAAATGCACCACTCTTTCTCTCGCACACAAATCCAGTATTTAATAGGAAAAGGGCCTTCCACCTCATCAATTTCTAAGATTGTTTCTGTTTGGATACCTTAGTTCAACCTATAGATAGTGGAAGACAAAACAGACATTACTGTGAATCTGGGTCTAAAAGCTAACCTCTTCTCTTCTCTTCTCTTCTCTTCTCTTCTCTTCTTCTCACCAGAGCAAGGGAGATCTGCATCTTCAAAGTTCCCCTAACTATCTACTGGAGTGGCAACCCAGCTCAGGGATGCAGCTTCTCCTCTAAACTAAAAATGAAACCAATTATAGCTGCTGAATGTGGATCTGAAGTTATGTGTGGTTTGTCCCTGGGCCCCATTTGAAGTTGGCTCTACACACTGTTTAGCTCTCATAATAGTTCTAGCTGAGACAGCTGAATTTCCTGGGAGCAGTGATTATACTTCAAACAAAAAAGGGAGACAGTATATGGGGGTGAAGGGTATTCATGAAATAGCAGGAAGAGAAAGAATAAGACATTGCCAAAGACTGTTTTCCTAGGCTGGAAGATGCCATGCTTTGGCAAGCGGTCTGAGTAATTTTTATGTTTCTGTAACTGATGATAGATAGCACTGCAGAGTCACCCATAATGAGCTTGGTTTAAAATGGCAAATGAGCGGTTCTGAGGAGACTTTCAAATTATGTCTTTTACAAGCAGTTACCATGAAAGCCTTCTTCTAGTTTCTGGACTGCAAATTAGATTTTTCACCTGCTCCCCCATCCCTACCCTATGCAATGGCCTTTTCTACAGAATAGCAACATATAAAGAAAATGCTATTTTAAAAAAGTAAGGAAGAAAGGCAAATTGGTGTTCAATCATTTTTAATATTAGGACGGAGAAATAACTTCATTATATTTTTTTTTTCTTCCAAACTCAGCTCACTTGACTTTGTGAGTGAGAAATCACCCAGAAAGGGATGTTATCTGGAGTATAATTATTTCCAAAAGGGCATTCCATTTATATAACCATTTATGGAAACCAAGGAAACGTGAATTTCTGTCTATGGACCTATCAAGCCATCTATCAATTAATCTCTCTAGGGATGCCTCAGGTCCATTCTCCACCACCAAGCAGATCCCTCAACCAGCACCACCTGCAGTCCTGTGCAACATCATTCCCAGACTTCCGTCCTCTGCCCACTGAGAAGCAGCTGCTGAGACTTGCATCAATCAGATGCAGCCTCTAAGGCAGTGGGAGGGCTCTGAGGTTTTTTGAGGAGGGAAGAATCCTGGACATGCACCCACAAGCCTTCATTGGTCATAATGGCTTGTGCTAAGGCAGTGTTCCTCAAACTGGTATCCTCCAGCTGTTTCAGCTGGACTCAATGCTTGCTGACATCTAAAACATCTGGTTAGCACCAGTTGGGAAGGCACTCCCGAGACAAGTCACTGAACCAGAATACATAAGAGGACCGGTAGGCAATTGCTCCAATTTATTTTCAGTTTGGGGACAGACAGCACTCTAGATGGTATTGTTTCTGGAAACTGGAAAAGCCTGTCACAGAAAATGGGTGTTCAGAGGTCCACGTGGCCCTTTTACATTTCTAGCAGTAATGGCCACATGATCAAAGTGAGCTGTGGAACCAAAGCTGCTCAGATGCTTCCAGAGGCTTTAGACTGGATGCATAGTACAGCCAGCTCACGAATCCTCCCTGGATTCCTCTAAGAGGCAGGTCTGGGCCTTAGGCCCCTCAGATGCTCAACATTATAATTGTACACGTGATTAGTCGCTTTTATGTTCTGTCAAGCCATCTTCAACTTATGATGACCCCATGAATGAAAGCTCTTCAAAATGCCCTATCCGTGATAATCCTGTTTAGCTCTTGTAAATTTCAGGCCGTGGCTTCCTTTGTGCAGTCAATCCATTTCATATTTTATCTTCTATTTCTGCTTCTGCCTTCAACTTTTCATAGCACGATATCTTCTCCAGGGAGATTTACAATATCCCCAAAGTATGACAAGCTCAGCTTTGTCATTTGCTTCTAGGAAAAGCTCTGGCTTGATTTGATCTAGGATCCACTTGTTTATCTTTCTGTTGATCCAGGGCATTCACACAACTCTGCTCCAGCACCATGTTTTGAATTCATAATTCATAAGGAATAATTATCATTCCTTAATATGCAATATTCTTTGTTGGACGTCCTGAATGAACTCTTAATTAGTTGCTCAGTTTCTTCAGATAGATGTGTTGGATGAGATTTGAGTGAATTAATTGGATGAAGGGAAATGCTGCCTATCACCTGTGGCCTTAATACACACACTCTTAATCCTTAAATTACCTTTCTTTTTAATTATTTAGACAATTGTATACCTAACTTAAAGGAGTGTATAATTAGTATTTGTTTGACTCTTTGAAGGTACACATGAAGCAGTATTGGGGAAAGCATTATTCATTTTTTAACTCGTTAGAACAAAGTTAACTTGAGAAAACTAGACATCTTTACCTACAGTATATATATTTTAAATGCAAAACTGCATCAAGTGGAGACAATTTCAGAAACTAAATAATGGGCAATTTAATGTCTTGGCTTGTTAGCAGGTTCTCATAAAGTTGACTTCTCACACTCATACTGTAGGATTGTGAGAGTGGGTGTGGAGGAAAATGTGTGTGTGTGTGTACAGATAAAGAAAGAGAGATCTTACAGAAGAAAATCCTTCAGTTCAGGTTAACTAATTCAACATATTCTTTACGTCAGCCATTATAATCTTCCACATCATACACCTATACTGTTTTAATTCTTCACATAACTACTTATTTTCCTTAGAGGAGCCTTGAAATAAGTCAGGAGTTAGTTTTTATTCAACTGTTTAATAGTATAAAAAGGTAAAGTGTTCCCCTTGATGTTAAGTCCAGACATGCCTGACCCTTGGGGGCGGTGCTCATCTCTGTTTCCTAGCCGAGGGAGCCAGCGTTGTCCGCAGATAGTCTCCGTGGTCATGTGGCCGGCATGAATAAACACCGAAGTGCACGAAACGCTGTTACCTGCCCATCGAAGTGGTACCTTTTTATCTACTTGCATTTGTATGCTTTCGAACTGCAAGGTTGGCAGGAACTGAGACGGAGCAACGGGAGCTCACCCCATTGTGCAGATTTGAAGCGGCGACCTTTCGATCAACCAGCCCCGCAGCACAGCTGTTTAAACCACTGCTCCACCTGCATCCCTACGTTTAATAGTATGCATGAGACTTAATTCACTTTTTCTGGGTTATATGTAGCTTCAGAATAGTAGGAATTTAAATCTCATGCTCTTACAAGCATGTGTCTGTCTGTACATATTCAGATATATGTATTAGTTGCATCAGATGCATCTGCAACAGGTTCATATATTGTTGGATTCCTGGGAATCCAATCTGCAGATCCTGCAGTGGACTTCTCATCAAATCTGCTTTTATCAAATTGCAGACTTTTGTAGACAATTTGTGTTTTAACAAATTTGGATTTGCAAAGGTAAAATTAAAATTCTCACACATCCCTTTAAAAGCCCAAGTCTATCAGTGGAAGAAAGTATGCCTGACAATCTGTGAACACAGGCAAGAACTGATCTGATAAAAGCCTGTGCATATTATACATTGGCAGGTATGTGCAGAATGGCAGCCTAGATTGCTCCTCACTTGTCTTTCCCTTCCTTTCCTCCTGTGCAGGATTTAGGGTGCACCCCTAAGAGGTTCCTGCTCAGCAACAGCCCTCAGATGAGAGCCTGCTGTTTCCCTGTGCCCTGCAGGAAAAGACCGGTCAGTGTGGGAGGAAGGCAGAAGCAAAAAGGACTTCTGCATTGCCTTTTGCTTGAATTTTCAGCTAGCAGCCCCGCTTTGCTGTGGGATGGATGGGCAACAAAATGGCTTGAGGATTCTACAAGAACTAGCCTCCTGTCCTTCTCCATCCCCTCCCATCTCACCATCCCACCATTTCC
>NW_025335505.1:7138592-7155971 GCF_004798865.1 Varanus komodoensis | reverse complement strand
G
This sequence comes from Varanus komodoensis, assembly GCF_004798865.1. Classification (NCBI taxonomy): domain Eukaryota; kingdom Metazoa; phylum Chordata; class Lepidosauria; order Squamata; family Varanidae; genus Varanus; species Varanus komodoensis. Next base: position 7,155,970 of record NW_025335505.1, on the reverse strand, counting down.
AACAATCATTGTAAACAAAGAAAAGAAAACATTAAAAGCAACCTTCAAACACCAGCATTTCTTAAAGCCCAATTAAAAAGATGCTCTTAACCCTCTACTGAGTGCAGAGAGAATGGAGACCAGCTGCAACTCCAGAAGGAATGTGCTCCAGAGATTAGGAGCAGCGAAGGAGAAATCCCTTTCCCATGTCCCCCATAAGCGGCCATATGATAGTAATGATATTTATGCTTCTCCTGCTGATCTTAGAGGCCAAATTGGTACATATTGAGATTCTCCATCATATAACCAGGTCCTAAACCATGCAGGGGTTCTAAGGTTAAAACCTCAAAAAAAAAAAAAAAAAAGGCAACCAGTGCAGATATTTGGTATTGGGGTTTTATGATCTTGGTCCCACTGTGAAATTTCCAGGTGCTCTTCAAGGTTATGCCCAGGTAGAGTGCATTATGACAGTGAAGCCATTTTGTAACCAAGGCAGGGATAGTTGTTGCCAGATCAGACCAACTTAGGAATGGCCATAGGGGGTACACCAAAGATGGTAGGCAAATGTACCTGTCACCACCGTTATCTTCTGAAGATCCATGGAAAGTGCAAAATCCAGCACTCCCAAGCCACAAAACTCCTCTATCAGGGGACAGGAGACCTTATCTCCAACAGGCTTAATTCTAGTCCCTAAGCTAGGTGTCCAGTTGGACAACATTATTCTTGTCTTTTCTGGATTTAATCTCAGTTTCTTCTGCAGCCTTAGGAGGCAGGATCCACCAGACGCTATGGTGTCTGGAATGTGCTCTCAAGCACCATAGGATTGTACTATCCAACTTCCTCTTCTAATCAAATGATAGATTGCCATGATTTCCAAAACAGCTAGCTTTTATTTGAGTGAACTCTATAAACCAGGATTGCAAACTACAATTTGATCTTAGTTTGTAATCCTGATTTGTCAGGCTCACTCAAACCTGAGTTAAGAATTAAATCGCAGACACTTGTTGAATAGGTGATACAGGACTAGGTATATATTAAATATGCAGTGTCTTACAGGTTGTAAATGTGTTTTAATTCAAAGTAGTTAGGCATTCTTCTTTACAGAGGGGAATTCTGTATGCTCAAGTTTACATATATGTTCTTCCCCTGAAACTCTGTTGGGCAATTTAAACTGAGGCATAAGCCTTCTTCCATTTTCAGACACTATGTGCACTCCACCTTTAACTTCCTGTATTGATAGTGCATGTACAGAGGAGGCTGGTGATTCCTTTATTAGTAGGGCTCCTCATCCCTTTCTTTTCAGCATTCTGTGAACCATGGTGCTGACCTAGTTTGGGAATAGATTTCAGAGCCATGAAGAGCTCCCATGAAGCTTAAAAGAGCTTGCCACCCTCTTCAGGAATTTCTGAAGAGAATCTGAATGTTGTTACAGTGCTGCACAGGATCAGAAATCCTCATCAACAGGGATATTAATGTCCACAGTAATTGAAGGTAGCTTGGTCTTCAATGGGCAGTTAAGACCTTTTAGCTGTCTAAAAATGCTAGAACGCTAGGGGTATGTGAGGAATCTGCCCAGGCGTAGGGATCCATTGGACTCCCTGGGTTAGGGTCTGCAGACTCTGGTCCACCTGCTTGGAATGCAAGCTTGAATTGCTTACATTCCAAGGTGACAGTTTGGTGAAACTTCGTAAACTGTTTAATTTTGTGGTGCGTTCCATGCAGGACAATGATTTAATTTGTTTTGGTCCCAGTCAGATTCAGATCATTTTGAGGACTAATAAAGTTGTCAGTTCAGTGGAATCTGTTGCAAGAAGCAGAGCCTAACTCCCACAAACAATAGATCTGTTACATTTTCCTTCTATCAGAACTCACATTGCACAGTTAATGTCCAGGAAATTCCACTTTACAAACTGTGTTTCTGCCTGCTGTGCCTGTAATGGCTATTTTAGACAGTGCTTTCAAACAGTTAAAAAAAGCACCACCACAATTCAAACTGTACACTGGTAGCTGCAAAAAGCAATAGGGAAGAAGAATATAGCAAATTGTACTTTATTTTTATTTTGCAAATCACATTGAATGTAAGAAGGGGTAATGAGAAGGTAAACACTGCAGCGTGGTTCCCTGAGGGTTTGGAACACTGGGCCTATTCAATTCTTGGGTTCCAAGGGGCCATTCTTAACTGTGGCATGAGTATTGAGCTCATTTGGGCCTGTGATTCTTTAGCTCATGACATGTTTTCAAACATCTATAAAACTTAAGAAAGGGGGAGAAAGGGAGAGAAAGTTAGGATTCAAAGCACAAGCACAACAGCCCTGTGTACCCAACAGGAATCATTTCATGGGATGCCTCATGGGAGTCTTCGGATGTGTTAGCCTTTAAGGTGCTACAAGCATCTTTGTTGTTCAAAGCTAAACATATTCCTGGCACATACAAGCCCTTGGGCATGCCTCTAGGATCTCTTTGGAGCCTAGCTTCTTTTTCAGAAATGGATACTGAGAGAGCCAATCCTACCATTTTGCATACCTACAAACGCCTGTTCTTCCAACTTATCTCCCACTCCTTGGGTGAACTGGGGCAGACACATCAAGTGACAGATGCAGGGAACCCGATAGATCTAGACAAGCAGCAGATGCGAAGAAGCGCCCTGGTGTGCAAAGAGAGAGCTGCACATGCCACACAGCCTGCTCTCTGCCCCCCAACCCCACACCCTGAATCAGGCTGCTGCCCTCAGAGCAAACAAAGGATGCTGTCCGGCCACCATTTTGGTCTGGCCAGATTGAACGGCCGGTCCAGCCTGCTCCTAGACATGGAAGGGACTCCCTGTCTTACAATGGTGCTTCTGAAGAGCACATCCCAGAAATTAAGTATTTGTGGCATCAGTACAATGTTCCTCCAATCCCCTTGAGTTCTCTTTCTCTTCCTTGGCCTTGATTTCTTCAGCATGCTTTTCTAACATGGGGCCAGTTCATGCTAGATACATGATGACACTTAATTAATGCTGCATTTTACTAGTCTATGGTTTCAGGGTCTTTGGGTTTATGGAATGAGCTGTTAATAATGTGTCTGTGCACCAGGGCATTCTCAGTAGTAACTCAAAGGCTACAGTAAGCTCAGGAAGTTGAGACTAAAGTTTCAGAATGGTAAAAGTTTCAGAATGGTAAAGCTTAAGAATGGTAAAACCATTTAAATATAGCAATTCTATTATCAAATATGAAGAGATTTGCAATTGCACCCAGTGTGCTATGTACTAGGGAAATCTTATTAATTTTGTTTGGTGAGTGGGATGGAAATGAGACAGATAACTGACACATGCAGTTTTTGCTATTGAGGCGGGATGCGGAGAAAGGGGGGAGGGTAAAAATGACTGAAAGACAAGTTGTCAACCTATTTATTGTTCCAGGTTTCATCAGTCTCTTAATAATTATTTTTCTACAATACTCTTGCTGGAAATATTCTTCTAAAAATGGTACCTGGCATTTTAAAAGAATGTGGCTTTTGTTAAATGGAAGCATTGCAAATTAAACTCTAGTATTTGTAGCTGGGATGATTTGGCAATGCTTCCATTGCTGAATTCTGGAATAGGCATAGATGGATCTGTCAATCTGGCAAAGATTGCCTTTTTGTTTGTTTATTTATTTAAAGTTTTTCTATCCCATCCTATTACAGAAAGTCTCAGGACAGTCCTACAGTAGAAAGCACAGTAGTTTAAAAGTCAAGCTCATTCAATCTTGTTCCCACACAAGCAAACTTGCATGCTTGCTTTTTTTCAATTGTTCTTTAAAAAACCTATCAAAGGTGTATACATGTTTCATATGGTATGCAATCATGTATACATTTTGTACATGCTTTAAACGAGCACATTCTGGACACAGGTACCCATGCCCACATTGTTTGACTATCTTTAAAATGTGGGCATGTCATCAAAAACTTTTATTGTATTATTTTATTTTATTTAGAAGACCGCATTGCAAGCTTAGAAATGTATGCATTTCTGACCACTTATTGTGTTCAGATCCACACTTGAATCATGGTGGTATGAATTAGGTAAACCCAGAGAAACACACAAATCTTGACAGAGAAAATTTCTTTCACCTCACTTCTTGGATAATGTGCAATCCATCCTATTCTTCACACTGATGGTGGGAGGGAGCAGGGTACACACGACTGCCATGTGTCTTAATGCTTGATAAAATACAGTCTAAGACTACAACCCAATGCTCAATTTCTTAGCAGTAACCTTATAGGACCTACTTTTGATTAGATATGCACAGGTTTGTGCTTTTATATGACAGAAGCTTTGCAACACCTTGCTCAAAAGAAAGGATAAAGAGGTGTTTTGTTTGTTTGCTTATAGTTAAGAAAGTAGGTGCTGAACACAGTTCCCGGTTATAAACATTAGAAACATCGATGAGAAAGAAAACATGGTTCATTATGCCAGAGATAGTGGCTATTCAGTAAAGTGATTGGAGAGCTGGCTCAAGATAGATAAAGAAAATACTTTCCCCAAACTTTGCAAAGAGAAATTAACGTTTGATATTTACTCCTGATGGCCATTAACAAAGGGTTTTTTAAAGGCTCAATTAATTGAGAATTTCAGTGGCTGCAAGTAATAACAGCTAAATGTAACCTTCATGCTCAAAATTAATAAATCTCCAGTCACATAGTATTGATGTTATAATCCCATAACTGCTTAGAATATCATACTACTTCTGGCTTCTAGTGACACATAAAGGGGTCACTTGAACAACCATCTTCCTTTTGTTTAACTTACCTCATGGTACTGCATATTAGCTCTTACCCTGAGATCCCTGGGTGAAGGGTGAGAAAACTAAGAAAATTATAAAGCAATATCCACATAAAGATATTTGAAGGCTCACCTCTTCCTGCATAAGCTACCTATTGATTCCATTCAGCTTCAGAAAAGTCCTGCTTCATGATCTGCCACCAGGAGAGGTAGTGAAATGCAAACTTTTGGTGGCGACACCGCAGTTGTGGAAGGGAGGCCAGATTAGTCTTCTTTAGCTGGCTTGATGGTTTCTTCATGGCTTGTTAAACATAAAGAGCCCATGAAGAGCTCCCCCTCCACCCACACGCACACTTTTGAGGGGAGGTTCAGCTGTGAACTGTGGGTTGTTCAGCTTGGCTTGTTGTCTTGGTTGGGCTCAGACAACACAATAACCCGCAACTCAGCAACCACAGCCCATTGTTCAAGAACAAACCACTGTCAAGCCTTGCGTGTCAGTTATTGCGCTGAACAGAGTATTCAACAGCCACCTCCTTGCTTTATTACCTCTGTACAATTAGCTGTAGCTTAGCATTGTCTATATTTCCCTTAGAAAAATAAGGTACTGCACTCTAAGCTAATTGTATTTTATTTTTATAGTTCCTTTTCCAAGGGAAGGTCAGGAATAGAATGGGAGGTGGACACACTCCCACATCCCATCAAAATAAATAAATAAATAGCAATTGAAGATATCTCCTTTCTTTTTCTCTTAAGCTTGCTTTTAATCCTTTAATTTATAGGATTGATCTTTTGTTTCCCCCACCAAACCACATTAAAGTGTAATGAGAAAATCTTTAGGAGAAAGGTTGGTGCAAATATGCAGCTGCTAGCATATCACTCCAGGCAATTGCAGTTCTTTCTTTCCCCTTCCCCCACCCACAGGCTTAGTTTCTAGCATGGGATCGATTTTATAAAAGTTTCCTGCTTTTTGTATTCCTGTAATTAGACTCATGCTATATATGCAAATTAGTCAAACCCACCAGCATGTACAATTCAGTGCAGAGGAGCTGTAATGTGCGCCCAAGAACAGATAGAGGAGAAAGAGAAAATGCATCATTCCTGTTGTAGAGCAATTTGGAGAAAGAAAGAGGAACTGGCCAAAACATCTTTTGCAGGGAGCTAGAAGGATTCTTTCAGCTTTGTTCAGAGCTGTTCCAGGCCAAACTCTGGCTCCTTTCTGACAAAATCCTTTCCTTCCAAGTCCATGGCAAAGCATAATGTAATCTCAGCTACAGAAAGGTGTGTAATTGAGGCCATAAATCTCCAGGTGGTCCCCTGTTCTTTGCTCTCCTTGCATCAGTGATGTTGTAGGAAAGAGGTGTAGCTCAGTGGCAGAACATGTCCTTGGCCTGCAGGAGGGCCCAGATTCAATCTCCAGCGCCTCCAGGTAAGGGCTGTGGAAGTTTCCAGCCCAAAACCCTGGAGTGCTGCTCCATCAGTACGGACATGAAGACTCCATGTTCTGATTCAGTACAAGACAGCCTTTTGTGTCTAAGGTTCTGCCAAAGGTAAGACCTTGCTAGGGTTTGCTTCATGCCTGCAAGAAAAACAGAACACCTTGACCAGACATTGGCTTTTCATTTCAGGCCCATTGCTAGAAAACAAGAGTCAAAGCTGTTTTTCCTTCACAGGTTGAGGACCCTTTTGAGTGGATGCGGTTCTTGCCTTTGATCAGGAGAAGGCATCAGCATCTAGGCATTCTCTTTTTCCAACTTGTGCAACGTTTAGCCCATGGGCTCTGTAGTGGAATGGCATGAAGAATTTTATCTCACTTGGAGCAGCATGAGTGGGGAGCTGTGACTTGGGGAGAAGGCTCATGGCCTCAGGAGAGTTCAGAGGCTTAGAAGGCCATGTTTGGCCCTTGGAACCAGATGTTCTCCACCACTGCTCTACATGTTAGGTAAACAGCCAGCTTTTGTCTTGTGTCCTGCTTTCAGATTCATGAAAAACCCAGTGGGTTTAGCAATGACTCTACCCCTTGGCTCAGAGAGTACCACTCCAAGCTGCTCCAGAAAGTGGAATATTTAAATCATGATGTAGCAACCCTATGTTTTACCTGGTTCACCTCCCATTATGAAACATGCTCCCCTAAGAAGACCTGAAGGCTGTTTGATGGCTCTCTGGGAGGTGGGCAAAGCTTTTTTACTTCCAGCAAACAGGCTGCTAGTGCTAGTGCTGCTGGTGGTGTCCACAGCATGGAAGATTATTTAAAACTCTTCATTATTGCCCTCATGTTGTGACAGTACTCTTCTCTTAGAATTGCTAATATCAGCAGGATGTGCATTCTTTAATGAAATAAGTTAGAAAATTCTCTTTAAAAATTATTGCTGCTGCTGCTGCTACAGAAAACTGAGATGAATGTGTAGAAAATAAGAAGAAAGGCCCTGCTGGTCCACCTTTGGCCATCAACATCCATTCCAGCTTTCCCAAACCTGATGTTTGGAGAGATAACTCCTGACATTGGCCAAGATGCTGGGGGTTGTAGTCCTAAACGAACAGGTTGGTGAGGCCTAGCTCTCTTACATACACATCTCCCAGGCAAGAAACAACACCTGCTGGCTGCCCAGGATCAGTATGGATGGGTGGGTGGTGGCATTTCTTACTCTGAGAGAACAATCCTATGGGGATGAGCATAATCTCCCAAATTCGGAAGCTCAAGCTCATTCAGTGCCAAGTAGAAGGAGCAGAGGAGGTGGAGCTCACATCCCCATTTCTCCCACTCCACATTTCTGTGGGATGGGTTGCAGGTAGGAGGTTGGCCTCCTTGCATCTTGGAGTCCACAGACTCCTCCCCTCTCTACATTCCACCTTGCCTCTTTATATTCCTCCCTGAGGCCACTTTCCAGTCCCTGGGGAGGAACTGCTGCAGTCTGTTCTGTAATGGCTCTGAGAGGGCAGGAGAGAGATACAGAACTCCGGTCCCCAGAGTTCGGTCAGAGCTCCGGTCAGAGCACTCATCCTGGCCTTGGATCTGGGAATCTAATAAGATGATGGCTAAGGCTGATAGGACCACTTCCCAAATATGCTATGTCTGGGATTTTTTTTTTTTTTTTTTTTTGGCTGAAGATATGTGTGGCAGGCCAGGGGCAACAAATGCTGTCTGTAAGGCCTAAAAAAGGTTAGCCCTGAAGGCTAACAGGGAGATTAGGGACTTGAGGTCCCCACCTGGGGTTAAACAAGAAAGGGACCATAACACAGCGGTGAGGCACACATGCAAAGATCTCAGGTTCAACTGTTATCATCTTCTTGTTAAAAGGATCAGATAGCAGGTGATGGGAAGGGTTTGTGCCCGAGATGCTGGAAAGCTGTGGTCAGCCAGATGAAACAATTCTGGGCTGGATGGACCAACAGTCTGTGCTGCTGTAGGGTGACTTTCTATGTACTTACCATCAATCCTCAGTTTATGGTCTTTCCAAATACTGGCTAGGTTCACAGCCCTTTGCAGTGTCCGAGGCATGCAAAGTTTTGCCCAAACATACCAGTCTGCTGATCATGGGGTACCCACAGCAGTCCAGTCCTCCCACAATCGCCGTGCATCCCGGTAGCCTCCATGAACAGAAACACCTGACTTACTCTGCTGTTCCCAGTGAATCTCAGCAACTTCATCCTGATTGGCCCACTGAGGCTTTGGGGTGAGTTCTCCCTCTTGCCCCTCCCAAGAGTACCTGCATCTCTGAAACACTTCCTGCCTGTTCTGGACTCCAAAGGATTTTTAATTAGATCATACTAAATACTTTAGCTGCAATACCCCCCTCCTTTCTCTTCATGCATTTACCTGCTTTCTCCCCATTTCCAAAAGTAAATAGTGAGACAGGCAGATTGCTGAGCCAGTGGGAATACAGTAGGCGATGATGTGGGTGTTGCTATGTAGTTCAGTGAATGGGTGGTTGAGCAGCCATTTCCATGACTGCTCTCTTCATGGGACTCTAACGATGTGTCCATACCAACAATGGTAAAATGGAGAGCCAGGGTTCAGATGACTGGAAAAAAGCATGATGAAGTGTGGAAAACATTGGAAGAGGCTGCTGATTCCCCCTGTGATCTAGGAAGCCAAAAGCTTCACTTGAAACACCACAGCTGGGTCCAGATGATATGACACAGCAGCAAGAGTAAAAAAATCACCAAGTCTTCCCATGCCATGTGAACCCAGCCAGTCTCACTTCTGCTCAAGGATTTGTTCAAATATTGAGTGATAAACAGAAAGATAAATGGCTATGATAAGGAATGGTAATTGGTTATTAAATTAGATGGAAACTTGGAGCTTTACATTGCTGAGGCCCACAATATTAGAAGGACCACCGCCTCTGGTCCCTTTCGAGTCATAAGCTGAGTCTGTTCTCATCTGCCCAGTGCCAAGGATGGTTAGACTGCTGAGTAAATGGGAGAGGGTGGCAGTGGCCTTCTAGAATCATCTTCCATCTGCAATTTATCTCTTCAGGCATTTGGGAAAGTTCTGAAAGCTCATGGATTTTCACTGGCCTTTTCGTCATCTGTGCACTGCAAGTTGTAGTGGTGATCAACATTTTTACAGTATTTTTTTGGCATATCTATGCATTGCTTTTCTACCTGCTTTTGTATGTTTTTGTATGCCACCTTAAGAGCATCCTACATTTAAAGGCAGCTGAAAATCATTTTAAATAAATAAAATAAGAAATAGAAGAAACTGTTATGAGAAATGTGGGACTGCCCACCAAAAGCATTTGTATCCTTAACCCTTTGTATCCTCAACCCTTTGTAACATGAAGTACTTTGGCTGTTGGGTGGCACATAAGTATAATGAATGAATGAATGAATGAATGAATGAATGAATGGCATGCTTCCTAGCATCATTTTCTTGTATTTCTCTACTCCCATTCCATTTTGTTGCATATCAGTAAAGGGGATGGAGAAGCACTTAGCATAAAGACAGCAGGATGTGGCATAAATTGTATCACCTGTTACAAGGCTGGTGGGAAAAGCCTGGCCTAGAGTCTAGCTTGGGGTAGCAGCCCTGTGCTTTGTAAAATCTGTAGTCCTGCCCTCCGGCATTGGCTTACAGGTCAGCCAATGACGTCACAGTAAAATACCTGTTGTTCCTCGTCACAGTCTGCCTGGGCACACCTTCAGGGGACTGCAAACTGCAGGCGGTGGCACTGAACCATGTGAACAGGTCAGTTCTAGGAGTTCATTAGGGCTGGGATGAGCCCAGCAAGGGGGAGGGCTTTCTCTGTGATGGCCCCCTGCCTTTGGAACAACCTCCCTGCTGCAGCATGGCTGGCACAAAATCTATCATCTTTTCAGGGCCAAGTTAAGATGGCCCTCTTTTCCAAGGCCTTTAAAGACATGCTTTGCCACCCAGCAGACTGAAGAGGATTACCCATTCCTGGTATTTCTGCAGAGTCTCTCTTTCTTATTGCCTTTTTAAGCAATATTTATATTTTTCCCTATTTTTATTGCTTTTCTATTGTCTGTTTTTATGGATGTTGTAAACCTCCCAAAGAGCTTTGGCTTTGAGGCAGTATAGAAATGAAAACAAAAGCAACAAGAAGAACAACAATGGGATTGATCCCTCCAAGGTTTCATGGACTTCCTCTTGTGCTCAGCCAGGTCTTCCAAAGTGGGCTGAGCCAAGAGGACGTCTGTGAATGTTTGCTGGTTGCGCAACCAGCAACCTTCTCTGGTGTCCTCTGAAGCCACCCAAATGGCTGCCACGCTCAGCATGGGAGCATGGTGCTGCCGGCAGTGGTGCTGGGCTCCTGTCCCCACACAGCATGCCTCAGCATCAGGAAGTGGGGAGCTGCTCGTGACTGAGGGGGCTTCTTTCGTGGTGAGCCCCTCAGGAACCTAGTACGGGAGAGCAGGGACACTTGTGCCGCCCCCGAGGCTTGGTTCCTGGCAAGAGCCCCACGAAAGCTGGGCAGGCTCTCCAGGAGCTCAGACTTGGGGCTGCTGCAAGGTGGACCAGAGTCTGCGGACCCTAACCCAGGGAGTCCAATGGATCCCCACGCCTGGACAGATTCCTCACATACCCCTAGCATTCTAGCATTTTTAGACAGCTAAAAGGTCTTAACTGCCCATTGAAGACCAAGCTACCTTCAAAAACTTTGCATGACAAGAAGGCACACTGTGTTGTTAGTGGATACATTCCATGGTCCTCAGTACTGCAAAGTTTGCAACTGCACTCAGGAGAAAACACCATCTGAGGAGAGGAGAGAGTGATGATACCCATATCACTGCCAACAAGAAATGCCTGCAAGCCCTGGAAACTCTGCACCAAGCCCAGAAAGGGGACTGCCTCTGTGCCCAAGTTCATCACCCGGAAGGTTTGGTAGGAAAGCCCTCTGCCTGCCAGTCAGTGTTGACAGTACTGGGTTACACCGGCCAAGGGCCACACTCAGTATAAGGCAGACTGCTGTAGCGAGTCGACCCAACCACCCCTTGTGGCAGGCATCCCAGAGCCATCACGGCCTACTTTCTGAAGAAGAAGAGTTGTGGCAACACAGGGAGAGGCAGAGACCTTTGAAGCACCCTCATGGTGGCTACCCACAGGTTCCCAGGCTAGCCCAGAGAGCATAGAAGAGATGGAAGGGATCCGAGAAGGGGAGGAGGGAGAGCCATTGCCTTGCCTGGTCCCTGACGCATGACGAGGCCTTGGCAGAGGTGAGCTGCCCAGTTAGATACCCTCTCTAGGTCTGGCGGACTGACCCTTCACCCGCAGAGGCCACCTGAAGCTGGAGACCACAGAGTTACAGAAAGGGAACAATTTTGGGAAGAAGCTCCCAGTTTGGGCCCAACACTTTTTACATGAGCAGAGGTGTGTCTTCCTGCTCACTAGAGGGCACTTGGAATTACTTTGTGCTGTAGCTGCAACGTGCCAGTAATGATCTGCACCAGTGTCTGGCGTTTTGGAGGCTAAAGGAGGGGAAGAAAGGAAGGGCCGAGCTCATAAGAATTCTTACATTTAGGCATTTTAGGCCCAGAGCCTCTAACTCCATCTCACAAAATGCAAAACAGTTTTAATGTCTTCCACCTTCTCTTCTCTCTGGTCTTCAGAAATAGAGTGGTGTCTGTGATACGACCCACTTTGGTTCAGAACAATGCCAAGTTTGGAGCCATGACTCACCAGCCAAGATCAAACCCCTACTAGTGGCAAACTAAGCATGGGTGGCACGTCCCCGCATGCTGTGGACCTACGTGCATGAGATCCCTAACAAGCATCCTGCCGGCATCAGAGGCACGCTTCGCTGTGACTCTTGGTAACAGTTGGAGAGATTGCTGCAGTGTAATCAATCTTAAAATTGCTGGAGAAAGAAATAAACGTTAAAGATGGTTACGGAAGGCCACAGCAGAATGTGCTTTTAAAAGTGCCTGCATTTGGCTCAGGGCCAGCCATGCTGACTGCAGATAAGACTGAAACTTCTTTAGATGCCACATACTGGTTTTCTGTTAAAATAATGACCAAAATATTTTTGGCTGGCATTTGGAAGGGGACATCATGTCTTCTGAGAGCCTTCAGACCCATCGTTTTTCAGCAGGGTGGGGAAAAGCTTGCTAGAATTCCATGTTTAAAGTTTAACAGAACAGTCTCATTTCTAAACAGAGTGGCTCTGGAGCCTGCCCTTGGTGAAAGGCAGCCCTTCCTACCCAGCAACTTTCCCCCAGCTGTCACATCCCCACTGACAGGATCCTCCTCTTCTGAGGAGGCAGAATTCCTGAGACAGATGAAGCCATGGAGTTACCCTTGTCAGGAGCAGGGGGAGCCCAGGCCCATGGCTGAGCAGTAAGATCTGCTTCAGAGGCAGATGCTGACCAGGCACCCATTTCCAGATGGTGCTGTTGCCTTTAAGTTATAGTACCCAGAGGAGGGCTGTAATATACAGCAGCTGAATGATGAGTGGGATTCTCTCAAGGAAGTCCTAGAAAGATAAGCCTGCATTTTCTGGCTGCATGTTTATAACAACACTGGTTTTCAGAATCTTGTTTCCTGGCTTGACCCCATATTTGGGTCTCTGTATGTGTGTCTGATCCCTCGACTTCTGCCTATACTGCCTCTGGATTCTGATTGTTTCCTTGCTAACCCATGTGCTTGATCTTGGCCGCTTTCTTGCCTTTTCTCTGCAGAAACTTGGTTTGCTAGAAAAAAACAACAACTTTGCTTCATTCTTGGCCTGCTTAGTTGACTCCTTCACTGCAGTTAAGAGTGTTTGTGCAGTAGGGAGCTGAGCAGAACACTCTCTTCACATATTTGAGAGTGGCAGAGAAAATATATTCTGCATATACCAAAGGACCTCTTTCATTACATGTCATTATAACTGGGTTCAGACAACACAAGCAACCTTGTATGTCTACCATGGTCTGCATTTTTCTACCATGATCTACCCAGCAGACCATCAGGTAGTTTCTACATTGCTGTGGTTTCCATTCTTCCACTGCTGCCATATAACTGAGAGCCAGTGTGGTGTAGTGGTTAGGAGCATGGGACTGGGACTCAGACCACCTGGGTTCGAGTCCCCACTCAGCCATGGAGCCAACTGGGTGACTTTGGACCAGTCACAGACTCTCAGCCCAACCTACTTCACAGGGTTGTTGTTGTGCGGATAAGATGGAGGAGGAGATGTAAGCTGCCTTGAGTCCTTTGTAGGAAAAAGGCAGGATATAAATTGAAAAATAAATAAATAAATAAATAACCCATCAGCCCCTTTGCCTGAAATTCAATTCCAAGCTGTATCACTTCATTATCAGTCTGCACATAGAGTCTGGATGGCTGGAGTGGTTCCTGCAGTTATTTCCAGGGGACTCTGTGGTAGTTGCATAGCAGGGCTGTGGAAACCATGATCCTGGGCTCAGACAACATGACAAGCCATGGTGGTACAGAGAAACCATGTAGCAAACGGTTGTGTCATATTAAAATTTTCAAAGACCAAACTCAACATGGTGGATACCGTGACTGAGACAATAAGGCGCCTACTAGACAATAGCTCAGCTATTTAAATATTTATTTAATGGAGGCATAGTTTTGAACAAAAAAAGGACAAAAGCCCATTAATATTGACTTTGCACACCGGTTCACATCTGTGCAAGAGGTGCACATCTGGTCCACTATTTAGTGGAATGCCGGTTATATGCCAGCTCCAGGGAATGTGGCTTATCTTGGTTTCTTGACTGTGTAGAAAACTGAGCAGCTGAGGGCGAGCTGAACTTTTCCTTACAAGGATCTAATCAGCTTGTGACCCAGAGAGTTGCCTTCTTTGCAGTCGAGGCAGCCAGTTTAAAGAAAAGAAAGAGAGAAGGAAAAATGCCTTATTAAATGAGCTATTAACTGTTAAATATAATAGTCCACCCTTAACTTATGTAGGGTTTTAGTGGGCTCACAAGACCTATTTGATTAAAAGGTGTGTTTTTAGTTTTTTTCTCTTTTAAAGAATCTTACTATTTTATTATTACCTCAATGTTAGCATTTTATGTCTCATAAGTTATTTCATCTTAAAGTTTTTGCAGCTACTGTCTCTTCTTAATGGAGTGTACTGTGCTTGAAATGGTCTGAAGACTTTTCAGTAAATGTTTGACTGACTGACATCTGTGTAAGCAGCATCATGGGTGAGTAGCTCTTTAACCATCTGGTCCTTCTAAGCACCCCAGGCACCCACTCCTCCTAACTTATGGCTTGGCTTGGACCCAGGTGTGAGCAGCTGAGGTGCTTCTCACACCAGGGAAGGGGCTAAACAGAGAAAGCAGTTCTGACATGCTTTTGGGACTAGACTTGCCTGCAGGTCAGATTAACTCCAGCCCACTGCTTGCTTGCTCTGCTTCTAGACTTGTAGTAACTGATATATTCAGTGGCACAGTGGCCTTTACCATTTACCGTCTTAGATCTGGCTACATTCTGCCAACTCCTTTTCTTACTGAAAAGCTGAAGCCAGCAGTAGGAGAGGCCTGAACAATCCAAGGGGGTTTTCAAAGATCCATTATTTATCTCTCCCAATACAAACACTGCTCCATATCACACATTTGGTCACATAACATACATATACAACAATAATCAAATCAAGCACTGCCATTTGAAAAAGTAAATACAACTACCCAAAATTAATAGCCAATCAAATCATGTAGCTAAAAATGGTATAAAGCAGGAGTGGGGAAGCTTTTTCGGCTCACAGGGCAAACATCCTCTGGGCAAGAATATCATGGGCAGGATTCTAGCAGTTGGTGAGGTGACACTGCTGGCATGTGGTGAAACAGGTGACTCAGGTGAGGGCTTCTGAGCACTGTTTCTGGCCTGCAGACAAGCGGTTCCCAGTTTACCTGGTGAAGGGGGCACCTCTTCCCACATTGCACAGTTAAACTGCAGAATCTGGTTCCTCAGGCTGTGAGTTGGCTGCCAATTAACACTTCTAAAAGGAGATTAGGCAACCAAAGGCTTTGAGTCAGGATGGCCATATTGTATGTTCAGGATCAGGGGCAACATGTAGGTCTGGATGCCCATTCCTGAGGAATGGTAACAGAACAGAGCAATTGCCCACACCTGCCTGTGGCTTTTTAGGTGCATTGTGGGAAAACCAATGCTGTATCAGATTTAGCAGCATTCTTCTTATGGTCTTACAGAACAAACCTGTAGACTATTATTCATGTGTTGCACTTGGAAGAACTACCCATCTTGTTCTGAAGGTTGAGTTCCTTGGACCCTACAGCAGCTTTCAGGTCTGGGGTAATGGTCTCCTCACCTGGGGTTGTCTAATTTCTGTACAGCCTGATAGCCAACATTCTTGGCACAGTGAACAAGAGTCCAGTGGACTCTTGTAACCAAGTTAGTTGTAACCAGGTAGATGAAAACTTCTGGAAAATCTCAACTTCTTGGAAAAATCCAAGCTGTGGGCAAACATATGATACTTGAATTGGCTGAGATGCACACACTGGTACACAGGGCAAATGCTATACTGGGGTGCAAACATTCAAGAATGCTCCTGTATCCAACTGCAGCTTGTAATTAGCATATCACTTCTTTGTTAGCTGTTAATAATTATGCTTTGTAAAGAAGGTGACTTATGTATTCTCTTTCAATTAATTGTATTTCATGTCGCTAGATTAAAGATAGATATCCGAGCATGGAGGATATATATTAACCTCGAAATCACTATTGTTATCTACTGCATTTGATTTAATTAAGGAATGAGTGGGAGGAAGATTTCAATCAGAATGAGTGGGGAAAGAATAAAGACTTTCTGATGGCAAGAGGCTTCTAACTTTGCAAGTGCAAGATACCTCTCAATTAAAAGTTAACCACGAAGGGCAAGTTTGCATGACTCACCCTGTGAATAAGCTGTGCAGCACAGGCTGCTCATGAATCAACTCCCAGTGCACCTGGATGAGGATCAAGCTCCTCACGGGTGGTCCTTGCACTGCTTTTTCCTTTGTCCTTGTGCAGGTAGCCCACAGTACTCCATGCAGGACCTGCCGAGTCTTCTCCTCTTGTGATGGTGCACCCTCTTTTACTCACTCTGATTCCTCCCTCACTTCCCCCTGTTCCTCACCCAGAGATGACTTTTCATGATCTTTGAGTTGACAACCAGTGACAGTGCCCCCAAAGCACCCAGGTGGCACATTGGAAAGGCTGTCATTGGTCCACCAGCTTGTATGCATGCATGCATACATACATGCATGCATTTGCATCCCCAAGGTGAGCAAATGTGTTAGAATGTTGTTCATTTTTTTAAAAGTCAGAAGCAGGCAAGTGTGGGAGTGCACATTTGCTCTGATCCAAATCAGGATGCCTCACTTGGGAAGTGCCCTGGGAGGTTCTGCTGTCAACGTATGGCTTGTACCAGCCATGGTTGCTGACCCAGAGAGGCTGCCAAGAGGCTTATCTTTTACTCTCCCCTGATGCGTGTCAAAGGAAAGGGTGAGTTGGCAAGAGAAAGCCAAGCTGTGAGTGATCTCAGCTCACAAAAGAGGATGGCCAGCTGACCACTCCATTTGCAGTGTGCTCCTCTAACTTCTGGCTGGCCTTTTCTTGGTATCCTGCATGTTTTCCACCTAATCCCAAGACTCTAGGTGCTCAGAGAGGGGGTGGGGGAAATGCGAGTATTTTACTTTGTGGGAGTATTAAGTATTTTCAGCTAACTGTCGAAACTCAGGCTTACTTTTAAAACTGGGTTTTGGACAGGCATATATTGATACATTAATTCCCCTGCCTGATTATAAAGAACTTGATGTTAAAAGGTTGACCTTAAAAAAAAGATCACCCCCCCCAAAAAAAATGGGCAGTAGAGAAAACCCCAGCATGCGAGAAGGGGGTGCGCCATCAGCAAGTGGGACAATGAGTCGGTGATGGCCACTTCTCCTCACTGCTTGGGCACCAGGGGTGTGTCTGGTGGTGGCCCAGAAAAGCTTGACCAGGGTTTTTGCCACTCTTGCAGAGTAGGTCAGACAAAATGACAACCCATTGTGGGTTGAACAATCAATATGTTGTCAGGATGGCTTGTTGCCCTCGGGCAAGCTGCCCTACAGGAAGTGGTTTGCATGACATGGGAACTCTTCATGGCTAGTTACCCACAATGGGTTGCTATTGTACAAATCCACTCAATCCCTCACTGAGAAGGAACGTCTTATAATTATGTCTTCTAACAGCCTTCCCCAACCT